>NC_056522.1:43021311-43054360 GCF_019175285.1 Sceloporus undulatus | reverse complement strand
TTATTTATATTCTGTTTTTTCACAGAGGAATCAAAACAGATTACAATAGTTTAAGAATAAAACATCATACAGTTAAAAATTACAATTAAAACAACCCCAAACCCCAACCCTCCACTCAATCATAAAAACAATGATCAACCCATAAAATGAGATTAAACAATAGGAGAATTTAAAACATTCCAATGTGAATAAAATGAAATTACAGGCAGATTAGCACAAAAATGAGTCTTCCTCTGGGGGAGGGAAGGGAGACAGGGATGGTGGTATTCCAATGTCAGATCTAACCTAGTCTGGAAAGGCCTGCTGGAAGAGATCCGTCTTAAGAGCCTTTTTAAAGGCTTCCAAGGTGGTAATGTGGCGGAACGTCCGGCAGGTCGTTCCAGAGCCTGGGAGCAAGAGATGAAAAGGTCCTCTGGGTCACCGCCCACAGTCTGATCATCTTAGGTTGTAGCAGGTTCTTCCCAGAGGACCGAAGTGTGCAGGATGGCTTATGTGGAAGAAGGCGCTCCCACAAGTATTCTGGACCCAAGCCATGTAGGACTTTAAAGGTTAAAACCAACACCTTGTATCTTGCCCAGAAACTAATAGGCATCCAGTGGCGGGATTTTAAAACCAGTGTGATGTGGGCAGTTCTAGGTATGCCCATGACCAAACTGACTGTCATATTTTGTACCAGTTGAAGTTTACGAACTTGGCACGAGGGTAGCCCCATGTAGAGCGTGTTGTAGAAGTCGAGTTGAGGGGTTACCAGTGCATGTACTACTATTTCAAGGTCTCCTGGCTCCCGGAAGGGGTACAGCTGGCATATCAGCCGAAGCTGATAACAAGTGCCCCTGACTATTGCATCCACCTGAGTTGTCAGTTGGAGCAACGGGTCCAGGAGCACCCCCAAGCTGCAGACAGGGTCCTTCAGGGGAAGTGTGACCCCCTCCAGAAGTGGCTGGCATAATTCCATTCCTGGATTAGGGGTCCCTATTACGAGTACCTCTGTCTTACCTGAATTCAGTTTGAGTTTGTTAATTTTGAGGGAAGTCACACTCTCTCAGCCAAGGAACACCTATGGGTTTAAATGCAGAGTATAAATTAAATGTGTGTGAGAGCATTGTTTGCATCAACTTTGGAGCAGAGTCTGTTATGGTTTTATGACTCCCCCCAAAGCTAAACCTCTGAGGAAAGAGGAAAAAGCAACCCCTAACCCCATCCCCACTGATCTAATCATGCACACCTTTGTCATACTGATGACATGAGTATTGAAAGATGCTGTCTACTGCGGCCATGCAACAGCAAATATGTGCATAAGCTGTCAATTTATTTTAAAGGACACCGTCTAATGGGATCTTCCCAGGATAACCCCCTCCCTACCTTTGGCTTTGGCTGTCGGAGAGAGAGCAAAGGGCTGGGCATGATCTGCCCTTTGCACATTTACACCTTCCTTCCTAGGTTCCGAATTGTTTTGATTCAATAGCAAGTTCCCATTGGCAGCTGGTAAAAAAAGACTGGTTCTTTTGAAAAGATGGGCTGAAAGACAAGTTAAGAGGGATTTGTGCTGCCCCCCGCCCGGAATTTAGGTTGGGAACAACCAGTGCAAGTGTGAATGATCTTCTTTAAACCAGTTTATAAACCAGTTTGTAACGTAGTGTGAACACCACCACCCTCTCTCTTTGAGACAGAAAGAGAGTCCAGCAGGAGAGGAGGAAAGATGATGAAAGACACCCTCAACCTCACTCCCTATCCAAGATTTAAAGCTATGACTGCTGGAGGCTGTCCTCACACCCTCCCTGGCTGCCTTTTCCTTTCCTGTTGTTAATAGGGCTATCATCACCTTTCTTTCTTTTCATTGTACAGTCGGCCCTTCTTATACACGGATTTTTTATACACGGATTTAAGCATACACGGTTTGAAAATGTTCCAAAAAAGTATAAATTTACCTTGATGTTCCATTTTTTATTAGGGACACCATTTTGCTATGTCATTATACTTAATGGGACTTGAGCATACACAGATTTTGTTATACACGGGGGATCTTGGAACCAAACCCCAGCGTATAACAAGGACCCACTGTATTGCTTTCTGAAGAGAATAAGATGGGAGGGGAGTTTCAATGAAGACTGAGGTTTTTGACAAAATGCAACCTGGAACAAAGCAGGAATCCAGGATTTGCTGCTTCAAATATGCCCTCCAATCGGGGATTTTCCAGGTTTCCCAGCACATATGGCAAGTCCCCCCCCCAATGCTATACGAAACACTGTAAAGTCATCCAAGTTTGGGTGTGTGGTGTTACCAAGGACTAGCCGGATTTTGGGAAGGGGGGGTCAAAGACTAAGTGCCACCTTTTGAGAGGCTAAGAGCCCCCCCCCCAAGACACAAAAAGAGGGTCGAGCATTTACCCTCGACCCATGATGGCACCACTTTAACTTCCGTATGGCTTCATGCAATGGAATCTTGGGACTGTAGTTGAGTCATCTGTCAGGTGCCACAAACAAACTACAAATCCCAGCATTCACAAACATGGAGCCAAGGGCAGTTAAAGTGGCATCAAACTGGATTATTTTTTCAGTGCAGATGCAAACTGAGTCCTTCCTTGAAGATGTTTACATCAGATAAATTCAGCTCGATAAAGCAAAGTGCGTGTCGGCATGAGCGGGCCGCCCCTCTGTTCATGCTCAGAGATACTCGCTTGCTACTGCTTTGAGACACTGTATTCCACATCTGAGCTGAGCTACGAACCCAGGCTGCATCCACAATTTCATTCCCACTTCCAGAGGGATTTAATTTGGAGACACACCACCACACCTTTTAATTCCAAACCTATCTATCTATCTATCTATCTATCTATGTATCTATCATAATTTTTATTCCAAGCCATTTTACGTGCCTTCTTTTTATATTAAACAAACCCCTTTAAGAGAATCCTATTTTGGGAGAAAGGCAGGGTATAAAATCAATCAATAAAAATTATAGTGCAATAGTCCCTCAGTGCATGGCTTACATTATAGACTTATACCTTTATACATTTAAAACTATTAAAATCACAGTAGGCTCAGAGTGCTACAGAATCATGGAATCATAGGAGTTAGAAGAGGCCCCTAGAAGGCCATCCAGTCCAACCCCATTCTGCATGCAGGAACTCCCAGTCAAAGCATCTCAACAATTATGTAATGGAGGTGTCATCTCATTGTAGAAAGATATGCTATAGATTAATGCTATGGAAATCACCACCTTGAGTCCGTATATTGGGAGAAAGGTGGGTATAAAAAATACAACAACACAACAATATCTGGGTATTGTAGTTTTGTGAGACATTTAGCCTTTTTGTCGAGGAGCTCTGGTGGCACAAATACTACAATCGCAGGATTTTCCATAGCTTAAAGCCGTGTCGAACTGGATTATTTCTGCAGTGTGCAGCCTTATTAACTGCAGTTCCCTCAGTCTGTGGTGTGCTGGATGATGGGGCCTGCAGTCTAGCATTGCCTGGGCAGGCTGCATAGGAGTCCACAGCCAGATTATCATCTTAGATTGATTCCATATATTAATTAATTATCATAAAACATAGAGTTAGAAGAGACCCCAAGAAGGGCATCCAGTCCAACCCCATTCTGCCATGCAGGAACTCTCCATCAGCATCCCCATTGACTGCTGAAAAAGGGCTAGCTAACTGTATTTTATTCTATTTGTCTTTTTAAAAGAGAAAAAACAAGGCTGGAAGGAAGCTCTTGCCTTTTGCATCACAAGACCCACTCTCTTTTGTTGTTGCAAAAATCCAGAAATGACTGTTTTTGAAAACATGAGTCCATTCTCAGGAGAAATGTCCAGGTAGAGTCTGAGTCTCCTTTCTCTGGACTTAACCAACCCAAACTGACCTGAGAGAGCATGGTCGACCCCCAACTCAAGGAAGAAATTGGAAATCCTGAAGGTTTAGATCAATTACTGAATTATTGAATTATACAAGGCATAGTGGTCTCAGGGTTTTGCTGAGCTCAGTATGCAGAAGCACAACATTATTTAAAAATATTGGCATTAATTACCTTCGTCTATGTCTATGAGATGCATATGAAACATACATGGATCCCATCTCCCAGTATATCCCATTAGCATACTGTATTAAATATACCAAAATTGATATCCATAATTTTATTTGGGTAGGATATTATTATTATTATTATTATTATATTATTTATTATACTATATTTTACTGGATTAACAGTAAAAGTTAGAAGTCCCTTTTCTTTTTTATATTTCCTTTTAGAAGCTTCCTTTCTTTTTTCTTCTTCCTTTCTCCCCTTCCTCTTCCTCCTTTCTTTTCCTTCTTTCTTCATTCTCCCTCCTCTTATTCTTCTTCCTTTTTCCCTTCTTCCCTTCTTCTTCCTTCTTCTGCAAAGCACACGGGAGGAGGAGGTGGAGAGGAAAGAAAGAGGAGGAGTGGAAGCCGGACTCTGAAGGAAACGAAAGCGAAAGGAGTCACAGGGATCTCTTCTCTCTCTCTCTCTCTCTCTCTCTCTCTCTCTCTCTGAGCTTGCAACTGGCGTTCAAGCTTTTCCCTCCTTCCTCCTCCCTCCCCCTCCATTAAAGCCATGGAGCAGGGGAAAAGGGAACTTTTGTTTGTCTTTCCTCTGTTCCCTCGCCGTGGTTTTAATGGAGGGGAGGGGGGGAGGAAGGAGCTTGAACGCCCCAGGGCCTGATAGGGGGGTCCGACCCCCCAAACCTCCCCCCCGCTACGTCCTTGGTGTTAACCAACTCTAAATCTCTTTCCCATCTGATTCCAAAAAGCTATCTTCATACTGTCTGTTGTCAGTAATGGACTGCATGGGGCAAACGAACCGAACTTAATCCGACAAAACAGGTTGTCCTGGTCAGTTGAAAGGCAGATAGGGAACGGACTCTGCTTGTGCGGAATGGGTTACAGTTCCCTGAAATCTCAGGCTTACAGTTGGGAGTACCTGGACTCAATTTTGATGAATTCTAGGTTTTGGCAGTGGCAAGGAGTGCATTTCCACAGCTAAAAATGGTGCATGAGTTGTGCCCATTCTTTGACACATCACATCTGGCTATGCTAACCCATGCCTTGATATACAATATCCTGGTAAGATAACTCTACTTTCAAAAAATGTTCAGGAACTTCAGTAGGTCAAAATTGTGTTGGCTAGGTTCTGACTCAGGCAGATATAGGAAGCATTAACTCCCTTTTAAAACAGCTTAACTGGTTTCTGGGCACCATTCATTGTGCTGGTCATGACCTATAAGCCCTATATTGCTTAGATCCAGACTATGTGAAAGAGCATATATGAACTTGCAAGGCTCCTAGCTCTCAGGGAAGTGTTCTCTTGTCTTGCCACCTTCACAAACTCAATTGGTAAGACCAATGAGAGTGTCTTCTCAGTGGTTGTTCCCAGCCTCTGGAATTCATCTTTGGAGAGGCTAGCCTGGCCCCTCCTTCTTCCTGCTTTTCTTTCGCCCGCAGGCAATACATTTTGTTTAATCAGGCTTTTAATGGTAAGCAGATAGGTCTTATTGGATGTGTGCATTTATTTTTTTAAAACTTTTTTATGGCTTATAAATGATTTTATATTTTTAATCTGGGGATTTTTAATTATTTTTAAATTTTGGTGTTTGTTTTTAAGTGATTCCATTTGGAAGCTGTTTGGATCCCATTCTGGGAGAGAAATGTGGCTTCTGCTCCCTAAACCTCTAGCATAGAAGGTAATTTTAGGTAAACCATACAATCACCATCAGTCACAACTGTAATTTGAGGGGCTGAATTCTTTAGAACACTTGAGTAAATTGTTATCTGACCCTGGCAGATTATTACAGTTGAACCTATTGATTTGCTTGGATACTTTTTGTGTAGCGATGTCTATTAGTGACAGCGTTCAGAGCAAACCAATAACCTGAAAAGAATTGTTCCATTGAGGCTCTCCATAAAGTTCACCTTTGTGTGAAGTGAGGATATTATTCACTTACATAGGTTTGATTGTATGGCCTGAATTCCATAGCGTTGTCATTGTTGTAGCAGCTGAAAGTCCAAAGAGACAGTGAAGCACTTGGGATCACTACCATCTGTCCTGGAAGTGCTTATGGAGGGGAAAGTCTTGGAAATAGGATGTAACGTGCAGGAGGGCTACTTTGCTTTATAAGCATCAAACAACATGGAGGGGGGAATGTTGTTTTAAAGCAGCGAAACTAGAACATGACTAGGACATAAGTGCAAAAGATGGGAGGTCCGTTTGATGGAAGAATAAGACTGTCTGAGAAAGTAGGGACTCTCCTTCTTAGAGACTTGTGAAGCCACTGGAGCTTGGTGGCCATTTGTTGGGACTACTTTTGTTGTCATAGACAAACATAGAGAGAGAGAGGAGGAATAAATTGAGGGATATTAGTAGGTGAAGAAGCGAGGAATAGGCATTTTTCATCACTCCGTTGTGGTGAACCTGGATTCCTAGTCCAGGCATACAGAAACAGAGACCATGAGGACTACAATGCTAATTGTACATAAGAGACTGCTGAGAATAATTGAGATATTGGTATCTTGCAGATCATCCTCAGTAATATTTTTGACAATATACTTGAGAGTGTTTCTTCCCTTTGGAATTTTGCCCTTCCGTTGTCTAACATTGATCCTTATCTTCTGGAATTTTTCCTGTTTCTAGTTGTAATGCATCACTTCTTACATTTTAGTGGGTAGACTGTGTTTTTGACATACTGGGTGGCAGATAATTGTACAGTTGGTATAACCCACAGGTATGCTTTTAAAGGGAGCTCTTAAAAATAAAACAAGGCTTGAATCCACTTAGCAGACCGATAATCTAGGATATTTATCAGTGTGATTCATAACATTTGACTTTTATTCAGCATTTGATTCATTGGGACTACTGTAGTTGGGTACCAATTTAATTGTTAAACCCCTTTTCTCCGCTCACAAGAAACACAACAACAACGGGAATGTTGGAAGAGGTTGAACTGAGCATAAACGAGAGCAGTGGGTTTTCTGATCATAAATTTAGAAATCATGTCCCTTTAAGGTTGAAATCAATACACCATTTTATAGCTCCAACTTTCTACCACTTTAGAAATCCTATTTTCATCCTGCATGAGTGTCCATCCATACTGGGATTCTTGCATGGACATGTAGTTGCAGAAGTACTTCAATTTCATTGCCACTTCGCTCATGCTAGGTATCATTATGTTAGGTGTGCAATTGTTCATCAGTGCTTGTTCAACTGTGAGCGGAACACACAACCACTCGAGAACACCAGTTGTAATGCGTACTGTTGTGATATTGTTACATTGGATATGACCCGTTTCTATCTTTGTTTGGTCGTCTTGAAATGCTTATTATGCTTTAGTGCATAGGAGGAGGAGGATTTGTCCCCTGCAGTTTTGAGGAAAGAAGGCCACTGAGTTAAACTGAATATGGGTCCGTTTAGATTAATAACCAGGAAAACCTCTCTATAAAGATGATGATTTGGCAGTGAGAACAGATTTTAACTTGAGTGCGCGTCACCCTATTGGGGGGTTCTAAAACTAGATAATTAGTATCTGTCAACAATGATTTAGGTGTATTTGGCCTTGCTGAAAGACAGGAAAAAGTGGTACAGCTGATCTTCTCAATTACTTTCTTTTCCAGCATGCTCTGGTCCACTATGTGGGTTATTTTTTCACCATGCCTTGATATTGACACATGCAACAGTCCGCATTTCAAATGAATGCAAAATATTGTACATATGGAGTCAACGGCATTGGAGCTGGGTAGAGAATTTGACCTAATTTATCTGCCAAAAGTAGGTCTCAACATTACTATATTACAGTTTTGTTTATCCTGATTTTAGTAGGGCTTTGTGATTCTTTTTTACAGTCACGAGAAGAGACAGAAATTTACATGTTCTGACAATAAATGTAAATAACAAAATAACACTGGATTATCATCTTCAGCTGTATAAAAAAATTTATTTCAATTTCTGAAGAATGTCATCTCTGAGTGCATATAAAAACAAACTGAAGATGATGAGTGTGTTTTTCCCCCTTCAACATGGCCGCTTGGTAAGCTTGTGGCTGCCAAAATAACGGACACGTTTTGACTGTACCATCTAATTTGAGGTGTGTGTGAATGAAATAAGCTTTCCGTATTAAATAATGTTCATGTTGTTTGTGACTGGGGAGCTGGGCTTATATAATTAGGTCAGAGGTTACAAAAACTCATACAATTACACATCTCAGAAGCAAATTGTGGTTATTGTTTGATTGTCTTTTTCTTGTTGCTGATCTTTGTCATTCGTGAACTGGTGCAAACACTGCAATACTATAAAAGAAAAAAGGGGGGGGGAAGATAGTCCTATATGTCCCTTTCTAATGTGCTTTGTTCCAGCTAAATAAGATTTGTCCAAACTAATTCACCATTTTTTACCTTTTTTCACCTTGTTCTGCAGAAACCCTTGAGTACAATTTCTCATTTAAAAAAATCTCACGCTGCTTTTTGTGCTGTACCATCCTCCCCAATTGTTGAATTTTTCAAAGATGTAATAACCTTTTCCCTTCTTCTTAGACTTTTCAAATTGTGCCAAAGGATGGGCAGGGCGAGCGGAGAGGGGGAGATCTAGTTTCTCTGATGTTGCGTTATAATATTGAATTTTACATATATGTGCCGTGTATTTCTAAAGGATCTGCAACTCCCCTTTCTTGTAGAGAGAGAGCTGTTTACTGTTACATATCCAGGCCCAGCCTAACAGAGCCGGTGCTATGATTGCGGGTTACTTTTGAACCCTTTCACTCCTCCCAGGCACACCAACTTTTACAAAGCATTCCACAATCACAAAAAGCCACTGGATTTAGAGAGAAAGAAGTCATGCCAGACCAAACCTTATCTCTTTCTTGATAAATTACCAGCTTGGTAGATGAAGGGAATGCTGTGGATATGTATATCTTGATTTCAGTACGGCCTTTGACAAATTCCCCTGATCTTCTTGCAAACAAGCTTGTAAATGTGGGCTAGACAAAGAACTGTTCACTGTTGTATTGGTGTTGCTGGCAACCCAAGGGGGCTCCTGGCTCTTTCACCGGGGAGTGCCGTGGGTCCCCCGGTGTCCTGGCCCGGCTTCCCTTTTTTTTGCCTTGGGGACTGGGGGCACTTATCGATTGCATGACCCACCTTCGGGGCAGTGCTAATCACTCCCGCGGCGGCATCTTTCCAATGCCTGCCACGCATTGGACCCCTGGGCCCCCCAAAGCTACAATGGCAAGTTCACCACAGCGAATGTAGGTACTGCAAATAGGGCGAAAAAAGAAATGCATAGATATAGGATGGGGGACACCTGGTGAATGAAACTACTGTGAAAGGGATCTTGGAGTCCAATGACCATAAGTTGAATATGATCAACGTGCGATGCGGCAGCTAACAAGGCCAATGCGTTTAGGCTTCATCATAGAAGTATAGTGTCTAGAACAAGGGAAGTAATAGTGCCACTCTATTCTGCTCTGGTCAGGTTCCACCTGGAATATTGTGTCATTCTTGGCCCAATAAAAAGGCATTGGAAACTGGAGCGTGTCCAAGGAGGGCGACTGAAATGGTGAAGGTCTGGGAAACCGTCCTAAGGAACGACTTAGGGAGCGTGGGGATGTTAGCCTGGAGAGAGAAGGTAAGAGGTGATTGATAGCCCTGTTTAAAATTTGAAGGATGTCATATTGGGAGGGAGCAGTCTGTTTTCTGCTGCTCCAGAGAACAGGACCGGAACAAGGATGAAGCTCAGGAAAAGAGATTCCAGCTCAACATTAGGAGGAATTCCTGACAGTGAGGGCTGTTTGACCGTGGGACAAATTCCCTTGGAGTGTAGTGGAGTCTCTTCCTTAGAGGTTCTCAAACAGGAGTGGATGGCCATCTGTCGGGGATGCTTTGTGTGATTCCTGCATTGCAGGGGTTGGATTGATGGCCCTTGTGGTCTCTTCAACTTATTGTTCCATTTGTACCAGAAATGATCTATTTGTGCAATTTGATTCAATTTTTGCTGCATGTGTACAGAAAGTAAATTTTTATTGCATATATACATGTCTATATGAAGCCACTAGAGCCGAGTGTGTAGGGTTTGCATATGTACAGAAAGTAAATGTGTATATTGTGCATATGATGCCATATAGAGCCAGTGGGTAGTGGTTTGCATGTGTACAGAAATAAATGTTTATATGCGCATATACATTTGTATAGCCTGCCATATAGACCCAGTGCGTAGTGGTTTGAGTGTTGGGACTGTAACTCTGGGACCATGGTTTTAACCTTAATCAGCCATGTAAACCCTTGGGCAAGTCAATTACTGTCTCATCCTCAGAGGACGCAATGGCAAACCTTCTGAATAAACTTGTCAAGACAAGCCCATAGTCCAGCATACTGGTTGAGTTTGGATTAAGACTATGGGGGGCCAGGGTTTGAATCTGTGCTTGGTCATGGAAACCCTCTGGGTGACCTTGGGCAAGTCAGATTCTCTCAGTTTCAGGAGAAGATATGACCAACTTCCTCTGAGGGTCAGCATAAAACAGAATTGATTTGAAGGCACATAAAAACAGCACCAGCAAAAACAACACCCACTATCCCTATAATTTCAGGACTTACATTTGTTGGGCAGTATCTCATAGATTTTGCTTTGTGTAGCATTTCTCCACAGTCAACATCTGCCCCTTATGATCATTTCCTAAGTTCTCCCTCTGGCCAATCTCATTTGGGTGCGTCTGCTGTAGTGTGCGGGACTTTCATCTTGACCCCAATAGGCAAGGCTTGGTTTCTTCTTCCTCCAGTACCCCCTACCATGGTCTCCTGCCAAAAGAACATTGGTAATCAATTCCCAGTTCCCTAGAATGAAGCAGTGCTTAATTCTCTAATATGTGAAATAGCCAGGGAAAGTGTGAAAATACTCAGGCAAATTTTGCTCAGGCAGATGGTATGAAAAAGGAAAAAATGGTACCAACCTTGCCCTTACCACCATTAATTCCAGTTCTACCTTGGGGGACACATAGGTGTAAACCGTCCAGCAGTGTAAGTGCCAGATGTATTTACAAACACAGCTGCAGCACCATCTCTGATTCTGTCTACTATAATTCCATCATTTTGGGGGATTTGTTCCTGTTTGCCGTATAGTTGGTGTGTTTTTAAGAATTGTTGTCCTGTCTTAAACAACTTTGAGCACAATCCTGCTTCACCTAAATGCTGAGAGAACCAGTTAAGCCAACACTAGACAGCTTCAGCTGCATTGAGTTCAAAAACATAGCCTAGAACTTAGTCTACATTCAGCCTTGCCCAAATATGGGCTGTGTCTGGAATAAAAGTAATTTATCAAACAGGGACAGTTATCCAGCTCATCTTTTTCTCTATTCCTATCCGTATTAAAGTGCAATCCCAGTTTCTTTAAAAAAACAAAATTTGCGTGTAGAGAGTTACCTAAATAGGTAGAGAAACTGGTTTGTCTGCTGAACTACCTTCTTGCCATAAACACTCTTCTACTGGCTGATCTTGGAGATAACCCAGAAAGGATCAGATAGCAGATTTGCCCTGCCAGCAGAGATCTTCAAAATGCATCTGAAGAACTAGGTCGGGCTATAGAAAGTATGTTCTCAAAGCTATGTTATTGATTACATTTATTTCAAAAACTACTCTATAACATTTTAAGGCGTCTCATGCCCTTATAGGTAATTCTAAATGTGTCCAAATAATTTCTGCGTTCTGTTGCTGCATTCTTAGTTCCTTGGGTCTAATAGGCTTTCCCACAAGTTCCTTTTTACACACTTTCTGTAATTGGCTTGCTAGTTTCAAACATTAAACCCAGATCTTGGAAATATACTTTTTTTTTTGTTACAATGAAAATACTTCAGGGAGGGCGAAGCGGTTGGCAAATGATGTGTTGTGAACCTGGGATTTGTAATCCAGAAAATACTTTTCCAGCTCTGTGAATAAGGAAGCGAAGTCAAAGTAGAAGTGGTTTAAACAACTGTTCTTATTTGTTCCTTTGTCCTCGTGTTTATACTTAATTCTTATACTCACAGAGAAGTCATGGCAAGTGCTTATATCTGGTTTATTAGGTCAAGCTCATGCCACACAGGAGCTGAACTATTCAGACCAAAACCTCATCAATTCCAGCATTTCCATTTGAATTCAAGTGCGGCATAACATTAAAGTCCTTAATGGCTTGGGACTTGGATGCTTTGGGGAACACCTCTCTCTCTATAATATATGCCCTGCCTGTGAGTTGAGATGTATTGGAGGCCCTCCTCCATTTCCCTCAGGGGAAAATACATTGTGAGAGGTCATGGGAGAGGGCCTTTTCTGCGATGGCATTTGTGGAATTTTCCTCCTCGTTGGAGATGTGATTGACACCAACCCTCATTTCAGTGCTAAGTTAAAACCTGGCTTTTTATTAATAGTATTATAATAATAATAATATATAATATATATAATAATATATAATTTCTTAACCCTTCCTCCCTGTTAATCAAGGGCGAGGAACGCCACAGATTAACACAATATACACATCAATTAAAAAACACCATCAAAGACACAATAAACCATACGTATTAAACACTCCACATTTTAGGATTCATCATTTAAATACACAATTTGACAATCATTCCTTCATTCATTAGAGTATTTTTGGTGCTGCCAGAAGAGAGGCTCCTCTTTACTGCGCGTGAGCACTTGATGTCTTTAGTGATATATGTGCCTTTTGGGCCACGCTGACTTTGTTCCGGGTTGTGTACCATTATGTTTTCTTACTTGTGTATTCTGTACATATCTTTTTCTTATCTCTCTTTTGGTTATGTGTGTGTTGTCATTTATTCTATCTTTTAGTTGTTTCTGTATATTCTTATTGTTTTTTGTTCATTTTTATATTTTTGTTTCTTTTTTGTCGTGTCACTAATACAGAACGCCCCCTTTTAATATATCTTTTAATCTTTAGAAATGTCTATCCTCTTTCTTGTGGCTCTCTGTGTGGCTTTGTTGTAAAGCCCTCCTGCGGGCTTTGGTATGATGTTATGTTGCGAGGGGGGGTTGGGTTGCTGGTGGGGTGAGTCGGGTAGGGGTATAACGTCTACTGGGCGTGAGGAGGTGGTGGGGGGGTATGGGAGTGGATATTTTGTGTGTAGGTGTGTGGTTCATCTAGTGGCGGTGGAGGGGCGGAGGGGGGGGTGGAGATATGTGGCGTGGTGTGGGGTGGTAGGGGGGGGTTAGCACACGGGGTGGTTTGGCGTGGGTAGCCTTGTACTCGTTCGTAGCCGTGAGGGGGGTTGTTTTTTGTCTGTGGTTGTGTTTAGGGTGGGTGAGGTTTGATTGGGAACAGTGTCATGTTTTGAGTAGGGGTTTTTTGAGTTGTTGTGGCGTATTTTTAGTGCGGTTTGTTTGTGTGTCATTTTTTAATTTCATTTGCTGTCTTTTTTTTGTGGTTGTTTTTGTTTTTTTTCTTCTTTAAATTTTTTCCTTACTCTTTTTTCTTTTATGGTTTGTGAGGTTTTTTATGATAGTTGTTCGGCTGCATGTCTCCCTCTACCAGCTCATAGACTATTAACTACTGAAACCTTACTCTTAGTGTATTTCTATAGTTTCCCTTTGACATTCAGGCCAAATTGCTTGACCTTCCCCAAAGGCCCCTCTTCCTCATCTCTGCTTCGCCCGTCTAGTTAACACCTACAACTCTTGCCCTCTGTGTATCCTTACTTCTTTTTTGTTGTTCATCTACAATCTTATGTCCTCATCTTCTTCTAGCCTTTTCAGTTGACCTACCCTCTTTCTCCTGTTTCATCTAGCCGGAACTTGGTTTTACTAAGTATTGGCTTGTTTTTTAAAGACGCTGCATCATTAAACCTTAGTTTTGTAGATGTTCGTTTTCATGAATATTTTGTTTAACTTAGTAGTTTGTTGTTGGATGTGAAAGAAAAAATACACTGAGAAACCGGTATGTCACAAAGGACCTTACTGTACAGGCTCTAGGCACAGGAGGAACGTCCAAAAGGGTTGCGGGAAGGGACGGAACGGTGGGGGATGATTTAGCACATAGAGTCCCTCACTCATCTGGTTCCCTGCCATTCCTTCCAATTCCTCCCGAGGAGGCGATTTTGAGAACTGTTCTGAACAGTTCACAAAAATCTCGTCCTCTGGGACGGATTGGGATGGAAGACTCTCTTCGCTGGAACTATCCAAACCTACCACCTTGCTCTCTTGGACCACTTCCTTCTCGTTTCTACTTCTATAGCCCCCTCTTTTGTTACCCTCCCTCCTCTATATCTTTAATCTCTCTCTTCTCTTCGGTTCCTTTCCCTCAGTCTTCAACATGCCTGTTTCCTCTTTCGAAAAAACCTCTCTCGACCCTCTCCTGGCTAGTGCTATGTCCAACTCCTTACTTCTTTCTTTCTAAGGTGTTGGAACGAGTTTTCTTATTCCTCTGTCTTGAGTTTTTGAAACAACTCTTCTGGATCCCTTCCAGTCTGGTTTTCGCCCACGGCACTCCACGAGACGGCCCTTACTAAGATCTCGAACGATCTTTTGGCGTGGCCGGATGGCCGTTATTCTTCCGTCTTCTCGATTGGTCTGCGGCCTTCGACACGTGGAACTGTCTCTCTGAATGATTGTACTCTGCCTTGGTCTGGGCCTTAATAAATATAAATAACTTTATTTTATTACCGGCCTTCGAAACTCAGGGCTGTTGTTTACAGCAATATTCATACAATTTTATAAACAAATACCATTAAAACAGTATTTAAAAGACTTGTCCGATCACAACAATGACGAGGGGGGAGGGACTCTCGGGCAAGAACTCGGGGTATAGCCTGCTTGAAAAGATGTTTTTACCTTAGCCCTTCTAAGGGCCAGGGAGGTTGTGAACGGAGCTCGATGGGAACGAGTTCCAGAGGGTTGGGGGCGAGATGGAAAAGGCTTTCTGTGGTGTAACAAATCTGCTCAGAACTCTTAACAAATATGCTGGGCCCGGTGGATCGAGTGAGCGGGGCGTATTGTACAGGAGAGAGGCGGTCCTTTAGTACCCTGGGCCCAAGCCATTTAGGGCCTTTTAGGTTATAACCAAACCTTGTATTTGCACCGGAAGCGAATAGGCAGCACTGTGGTCTTTTAGACCGGGTTGTTATATGACTGGTCCTAGATATATTAGTGACCAGTCTGCGCATTATTCTGCCCTATGCGCTTCGGGGTATGGACAAGGGTTGCCCCATGTAGAGCGCATTGCAGCAACCGAGAGGTTACCAGAGCATGTACCACTGTTTCTAGGTCCCCCTGGCTCAGGTAGGGATGCAGCTGGCGTATCCGCCGAAGCTGATAACAGGTGCTCCTGACCGTCGCGTCCACCTGAGATGTAAGGTGGAGCGTCGAGTCGAGGAGCACCCCCAGACTGCATACAGAGTCCCTCACGGGAAGCGTGATCCCATTCAGGACAGGTGGAACCACCGCCATCCCTGGGCCAGGAGAACCTATCACAAGTACTTCCGTTTTCTCTGGATTCAAGCTGAGTCTGTTTTCCCTCATCCAGCCCATTACCGACTCCAGACAGGCCACGAGAGGAGAGATGCCATCCCCGGTCACTGCATCAGTCGGAGACATAGAGTTCTCGATTGGTTCACATCTTACTTGTCAGATAGATCTTTTTCAGTGGTCTCGGGTGGTCAGACCTCGTCTTCTGTCCCCTTATCTGTTGGAGATCCTCAGGGTTCTGTTTTGGGTCCCCTTCTATTCTCTTTATACACACTCTCCCTTGGCAAACTTATTAGTTCTTTTGGTTTCTCCTACCATCTGTATGCTGATGATACCCAGCTGTACCTTTCCACCCCTAATCTTTCGCCAGAGCCAGAGCAGCAAGTGTCATCCTGTTTAACAGCTGTCTCCCACTGGATGCACCATCGGCATCTGAAGCTCAATATGTCCAAGACCAAGCTTCTTGTTTTCCCTCCTAAGCCCATCCTTCACTACTCCTTTTCTATTACTGTCAATAATGTCTCTATCCAGCCGGTCCAGGAAGCCCGCAGTCTTGGTTTCATCTTTGACTCCTCTTTGTCATTTATCCTTCAGATCCAGACTACAGCCAAAGTCTGTAGATTTTTTCTCTATAATATCGCCAAAATCCATCCATATCTCTCAGCTTCTACCGCAAAGACACTGGTCCATGCCCTAGTGGTCTCACGACTAGACTACTGTAACCTCCTCTTGGCTTCCCCTCTCTCATCTCCACCCATTAATTTCTGTTCAGCATTCAGCTGCATGCATTATTTCACTCGCTCGCCGTTATGATCATGTCTCCCCTCTGTTGTCCTCCCTTCACTGGCTCCCTTTTTCTTTCCGCATCAGGTACAAACTTTTGCTACTCACTTTTAAAGCCCTGCATGGGCTGGCCCCTCTTTATTTAACCGATCTTCTCTCTCCCTATATCCCTACTTGCACTCTCCGTTCTGGTAGCCAAAGTCTCCTCTCTCAACCCAGGATCTTCTCTGCCCCATCCCGGATCCGTCCCTTCTCTCTTGCTGCCCCTCATTCCTGGAACCTTCTTCCTCTGCATGCACAGCTCATCACTTCCCTAACCAGCTTTAAGGCTGAGCTGAAAACCATATTGTTTAGGGAAACGTTCTCAGGGAATTTGTGATTGTCATCTGGCTGTCTGATAATATTTGATGTCATGTGATTTGTTTTTATATTTCATGTTTTTAATTTGTTTTTTCTTTTCTATATGGTAATTTTATCTATTCCTCTTTTAATTGTTATTATCTTAGAATGTATGCCTTGGGCAGGCTTTTATATACTCTTTAATTTTACCGACTTTGTACAGCACTGTGTATAATTACAGCGCTTTAGAAATAAAGTGTAATAATAATAATAATAATAATAATAATAATAATAATAATGGAAGGGAATGGAACGAGTGAGGGGCTTCTGTGTGCAGTAAGATGCATCCTCCACTCATTCCCCACTTGTTCCTGGCCCCTTTCATTCCATTCTCGTCCTGTGCCTGGAGCCCCTGTGCAATAAGGTCCTAGGTTTGGTGTCACCCAGTGCAGTAACTCATGGTGTGTGTGACACCACTCCCATTGACCTCCTTCCATACCACACCATACAGAAATCTCAGTAATGTTTTTAGTACTAATGTAACTCATAAATCATAATTACCATATATCACAGAATGTAATGGTAATAAGTGTGACATAAACAACTAGCAAAATTAAAATTATGCCTTTAAATTAAGTATCGTATGTATAGCCTAAATTTTAACTCTGAACACTCAAGTCTCAATCTAACAATCCTAGCCACATTTTATATTTTATGTCAAATAAGCATATTGCAAAAAATAATTATTATTATTATAAGCTGTTTTATGGTTTAATAAGTCAGGTCTTGGAAAATTCTTCCATAGTTACTGCAGTTTTGCAGATTAAACTAGCATTAAACAGACTTCAGTAGGTTCATACAGACACATCACAGTTAATACTTACTTCACTTTCATAAAATCTAAAACATTTTTGTATTTGTGGAATTGAACTTTAGTGACTCAGGATGTTTGAGTAAATGTGTCGAGGGTCTCAAGCTAATGGACAGCTTGAAGTGCCCAGAGGCTGTTCCAACTACAAGTGCACTCTGAGCGGCATGCGACCGCGGTGACCAGATGCCATGGTCCTGAGCCTGGCTACTGCCACAGTTGTCAATGGACCACCAGCAAGGAGCCCTTTTTCACACTCCTTTTGAGGTTTAGGCTGCCTTTGGTGGCTACAGCACAGCTTCAGCCCAATCCGGGGGTGTGCATCATCTGAACGCCGCACCCCCAGATTGGCCTGAAGGAGGTGCTTTTGGCCCATCTGTTTTGGTCCTAAGAGACTGTGGACTAAATCCAATTGCTAATCCCATTTAGAAAAGACTTGTGGAATTCACAGAAGTGTTTAATTTACCATTCAGCAATTGATTTAATACAGGGGTAGGCAACCTGCGGCCCGGCAAGGCCTTGGGACCGGCCCCAGCCCAGTCCTGCCACCGATTGCCGCTGGGGCCTTTGGCCTCTCGCGCGAGGGGCATGGTGGGGCAATTGTCTATAGAAGCCTCAGAAACATGCATTTATCTTAACATTTTTTTAAAAATCCGCAAATTTTTTCACGTGTCCTCCATTTTTTTTAAAAAAAGTGCCCTCCATTTAAAAATTTTGTCTGACATTTGTCCCGGTTTATTTATTTATTTAATTTTTTAAAAATTATTTACTTATTTATTTTTTTTGTTTCGGCCCCCCAGTTGTCTGAGGGACAGCAACCCGGCCCCTGGCTCAAAAAGGTTGCCTACCCCTGATTTAATAGGCCTGCTTTACTTGGAACCAGCTATCAGATTTAAACCAACAAGTATTTTGTTAAGTAGAAAAAATCTATTTGTGTTCTTAAGATATTTGTTTTCCCTTTCCTTCCTGGCGCACCCCCCTTTTATCTTTAGTTTACATAGACAGTTTCTTGAACTATCTGAAGTGCCCTCAGTTTTACAGACATAAAGAAACATGTTTTGTAGTATGGATCTAATTTTTTGAAATGTTGGGCAAGAGACAAAGGATGTAAGTTATTTGAATCTTGTGTTTGTTGCAGACTAACAAAAAGTACTTTCCAAAAATCTGAAAGATCTTGGCTTTGGGTAAAGAACCAGGTGGGAAATGTAGCACTTGTTGCATCTATTAATACATCTGTTTTTCTAGGAACAGACTGAAGAATGGTTTCACCTTTCTGTCAATCCAAGCATTAGTTTATTTTGTCCTGGCATGCCTTCATATGAAATGGAAAGATGGTGTTTTCACACTCTAGAATTATAGCAGCATGATACCCCTTGAACTGCCATGGCTCTGTTGAATCTTGGGATTTCCAGTTTTATGAGGAATTTCTCACCATTACAGTGGTGAATTGACTGGAATAGACTAGGCAATTCTAAATATCTCATTAAATGACAAATCCCAACATTCCATACAAGGGGGCCATGGCAGTTCAAGTGTTACCAAACTGCTATAGTTTGGCAGTGTGAAAAGTGTGTATTTTGATGCAAATTAGAATATATCAGCACCCAGCAAAATAAAACAAAATCCACAAAAGAGTGAAATCTTTATTGGTCAACCAAAATGCACAAAGCATATATTGCAAGCTTTCAAATCTCCACTGGGTTCTTCATCAAGAATAAGTTTTAAAAGTCATGCAGGAAGGAGAAAAAAGTGATGGTGTTGGAGTCACAGGCCTACATTTTGTTTAGATATTGTCTCTGCTGTAGTTCAATTGGTTTGGAAGGATCTCAGAGTAGGCAGAGGCCCTGCCTTTCTTGGCCATGTAGGGATCAAAACAGGATTGTACTATTTTTTCCTGTATTTCCCCATTGTAAAATATTCCACTGGGTTTCATTCTAAAGTACATTGCTTAAGCATGGTGTGATTCATGCTTTGTGTATTTTCTTAAATAAGGTCTAATTTTCTGGTCTTTTAAAAACTTATGTGTTGTAGCATCAGTGCTCTCCTAAACAAAAAGTGGAAAATTGCTGTGCAGGCTGCACTACATGTTTATCTGTATTCATGGAAAATACTTAATTGTTTAAGTCGTGTAGACAAGCTCATGGAGTTAAGCAACTATAAATGGGATCTGTAACAAAACATTCCACTATGGCGCAATTCTGTTTAAGATAGCAGCCTGGCACACTCTTTTCAAGGATGCACAATTCCCTTCCCCATTGCCTTCCCTGTTTTTCCACCCCTGCTGAACTACCAGTCAGCATTCCTTGCCCACCGAGTATGCAGAGTCCTTAAACAGGTTTTTTTTTTTTTTTTTTGGAAAATGAAATAAATTAGTACCATGAATTTGGCAAACTAAAATTGGAGAACAGAAGTGGTTATTGTCTGATGAATGCTTTATTCACAAAGGCAAGATTCCTTTGTCCAATGTGATAGATTAGGCAGAATTTGTATTGAGAAGTATTCTATATATCCAAGAATTTCTGAGCAGCATTTTTTCAGTGTATTGTAATACAGTGGCTCATCTGGGTTTCAGAAAAATGTAATACTTTTCTAATTCCAAATCTCTAACCACTTTTGAAAGAGTGATAAGTCTTGAAAAAGGAAAAGGCACGCAATGTTATTTTAAGGAGCAAGGGTTTGCGTGTTTCTTGCATGGATAAAATGAAAATATTCAGACCACTGCAAACCAGTATCTTTGGAGCTTGAATTGCTTTCTCCATTGCCATCTGCTTCCTTTGTATTGCAGAGGGAGGATGCTTTTGGCTCACAATGCTTGGTGAATCAGAATGAAGAATAAAGTTAATCTATTATTTCATGGGTGTTTCTCTCAAGAAGAAAATCTGTTTTTCAGATATGATAGATGAAGCAAGGTCTGCATTGAGTACCATACTATTTAGTCCAAGGTAAATTAATATTATGTATAGTGACAGTGAACTCAAGTGCTGAGGTATGGTGGGCTATATAGAATGAAACTGGTGAGAAACATGATGGTACCCTAAAATTTGCTGAAGCAGAAATCACATTTAGGAGAATGAAAAGGGCAATCCAGCTGTCTTCAAAAACATCGCAATGACATTTGCTTATAGGCCACAAAATGCTGAGGGTTGTGGGGAGAATATAATATGATCAAACTACACACAATATTAAGCATGTCTCTACTTAATATAGTTTGGTCTCATCATGGATAGAGGCAGTTTGAAAACTGGGGTGATACACAGAGAATTAATAATAATAATAATAATAATAATAATAATAATAATAATAATAATAATATTTATTTGTATACCGCCCTCTGGCAAACCAATCCGGGCGGTTAACAACAATAAAATATAAAATATGACAATTAAAAACACTTTATCCCTCCCCCCCTTAAGACAGTATTAAATAGTATATCATATTAAAAATACAATATCAAGGATAAAAACAGCAATTAAAACTAAAAACCCTGATATTAAATTAAAATAAAAGAGGGGGGGTGTCAAAACCTGAGTTGGTGGCAATGTTTTTTTCTTGATTTTAGCCCCAGAGGATGAATTTTTAGAGAAAATGCTGATGGGCAAAGCTCTATGTATAAATCTTCCCAACCGTGTGTGCTTAGGTCCAAATCAAGTAAAAGAGAATATATATATATATATATATATATATATATATATATATATATATATGATAAGTGTTTATTGTAGCATGCAGTCTGATCCAAGTGGAGTAGGTGTGGCTGGAATACTGAACAGGAGCATTTTGCAATGCTTATCTAAAGTAATTGGAATTAACTGGGTGTTTTGAATCTCATAAAGCTGTATCTTAAAGGGAGAAAGCATTTAGGTAGTGTGTCAAAGACTGGTTTAACCACAGTCTTATTGTACTATGACATAAGCATGAAACTGACCAACACAGAGCCCAAATGCATTCTCAGATATATATACAAAAGAATCTGGCTAAGAAGCATGTGCTTATTCTGTGTATTAGAAGTACCATTTTTATTTGTTTCCTGTACTTTTCTTTCTTTCCTTCTTTTTTTCAGAATAAACAGCCATGGATAAATGTGAAAGATACTGTGTTACTCAATATGCAAAGGGATCTTGTAGCCCCTTTGAGACTAACCACGTGAAAGAAGTTGTAACATAAGATTTCGTAGACTTGGTCTACTCCTTCAGATACGTGGAGTGAACTGATGCCCAAGAAGGACCTTTATAATTTATTAATTTATATTTAATTTAATGTATATAATTTATAAAGGCCTTTCCTGGGCAAGCTATCTAATACCAACATTGACAATCACCTCTTGTTTCTTGTCAGATCACTTTATTCGGATACCTCCCAGAACATGAGATTGTTCTTATTGGGATCCCTTACAGGAATAGGATTGAATAAGAAGAGCCCTCCCTCCAGTCCATCTGCCTTGGTCCAGGCCTCAGAGGGAGAGAAGAATGCTGGACCTGATCCTCCCCTCACCATTCCCTTCTCCTTTTGTGTCATGTCTTTTAGATTGTAAGCCTGAGGGCAGGGAACCGTCTATTATCCAATCTGTTGTAAGCCGCCTGGATTCCCAGTGATTGGGAGGCATATAAATAAATCCTATTATTATTATTAAAACAAGGTTGTGTTTTGGCACCCTTCCACTTTAACATTTTTTTATTAATGATGTTGTTTATAAGCATATAAGCAACAAATTCTTTCCAACAATTTATGAGAGGAAAGTCACTCTCTTTCTATATATAGATGACATGGTACTCTTCTCTTGTACTCAAATTGGATTTAGAAGACTGCTGGCTAATTTGGATGTATATTGTTCAGTCAACAATTTGTCAATCAATTATGAAAAGACTAAAGTTGTAGTTTTCACAGGTAGAACTAAGAAGCACAATTGGCACATAGAACAAAATAAGATAGAACAGGTGACCTCATATAGGCGGGTTACAGACCGCCCAGAATAGGCGCCTCCTCAGCGCCTCTCTTTGCTGCACAGCTGCACTGCAGCATACAAATTGCGTGGCGCAGCAGCACAGCAAAGAAGGAGCTCAAAAAAGCGGCTCCTTCTTGAGGCGCCGCAAAGCCCCAAAGACGGCGCTGTAACGTCGCAGCTGTGCAGCTCCGTATGGAAGCTGCGACGTAACAGTTACATGCACCATATGTATGGTGCTGCGCAACTGTGGCACATGCATGACGTGCTAGGGTTGCAGGGCGTGTGCATGCGCCACCCCGAGGCAACACTAGCACACCGTGGACGTGCCACAAAGGGCCCGTCTGGAAAAGGCCATAGTTACTTAGGTATATATTTGCTGCTTCCGGCTCATGACAACCACATGGCAGGGCTAAAAAACCCAAGGCTGAGCAGCTCATAAATGCTTTTAATTTTTAGGTTGGATGAGATGCAATGAATGCTGTCTCTTGATTCAGATAATCAGATAAATAGATAGAAGTGATGATATAAATACCATGTCAATCCAGACAAAGGAAAGCAGTCATGGAAGCGTTACAAACCGCCGCTTTGCGGCAGTCTCCCGGCGCTGCTGTTTGCTCCACGAGGGAGCCGCCGCAGCCAAACCACGCGGCTCCCTTACAGAGCAAAAAAGAAGCTCCAAAATGAAGCTTCTTCTGGCGGCGCGTTAATGACGCCGCGAGGCGCCAATGGCGCACTTGCGATGTCATTAGCGCCGCGCGACGTGCAGACACACAGCGTCCGTTACGTCAAGATGGCGGCGGCCGTGTGGAACGGCCACCGCCATTTGTTACAGACAGAGTCCGTAACAGGAATAGGGGCATCTGGAAGAGACGCCCCTTTTTTAAACTGGGACGTCCTGAAGACATCCCAAGTGGCGGTTTGTAACCCGCCTAAAGGACTATCTCATATGGCTGCTTGCTAAGGGTATTGCACTTAAGGCAGAAAAATGAAACGGATAGATATAGGAAGGACGACACCTGGCTTAAGGAGACTACATGTGAAAGAGATCTAGGAGTCTTAGTGGACCACAAGTTTAAGATGAGTCAACAGTGTGATGCAGTAGCTAAAAAGACCAATGCAACTTTAGATTGTATCAAAAGTATAGTGTCTAGATCAAGGAAAGTAATAGTGCCACTGTGTTCTGCCTTGGTCAAGCCCCACCTGGAATACTGTTTCCAGTTCTGGGCACTACAATGCAAATGTTGAGAAACTGGAGCATGTCCAAAGGAGGGTGACTAAAATGGTGAAGGGTCTGGAAACCATGCCCTATAAGGAACGGTTTAGGGAGCAGAGGATGTTGAGCCTGGAGAAGGGAAGGTTAAAAGGTGATATGATAATCCTGTTTAAATATTTGAAGGGCTGTCACATTGAGGAGGGAGCAGAGAACAGGACCCGGAACAATGGATGCAAGGTACAGGAAAAGAGATTCCAGCTCAGCATTAGGAGGAACTTCCTGACAGTAAGGGCAGTTCAACAGTGGAGCACACTCCCTCAGAGTGTAGCAAAGTCTCCTTCCTTGGAGGTCTTTAAACAGAGGCTGGATGGCCATCTGTCGGGGATGCTTTTATTTAGTCCTGCATGGCAGGGGGTTGGACTTGATGGTCTTTGTGGTCTTTTCCAACTCTACGATTCTATGATTCTTAAGCCTGGATACCATACTTTGAAATGTTGATTTGATGGTTATAGTTGCTGAGTTGTGTATATGATAAATGATACCGGCCAGATCAAATAATGGTATGCCATTTATAGGTATGAAATGCCTATACCTGGGCAAGGCAAGGCCTATACAAAACTGTGCCTAGTCTCAAAAGGACTACATGATACATTGATCCTCCTCTCAGAGTGTGCAAATGCATAAACTATTTTTTCTGTTTAATACATAGCTGTAAAGGTTGTAATATCAAAATACAGTTTTCCAGTATCATCTGATGCTTTCAGTTATTTCTAGAATGTACAATATTCATGCCAAGCTGTCCAGTTGCAAAATGATACCTATTCAGTTGTGTGGTATTTTCATGATACTATTTAGTTAATGTCTATTGTGTTTAAAATCTTAAACTAACACTTCCCTTTCCTTTGGTAAATATTCTGTCCCATTCCTTGTTTCTCCCAGTAGTGCCTGTGAAAGGAACATCTCTTTAGCTGGTAAAATGCAAAATTGTTTAGATAGGTTTTATTTGTTGTTAGTTGCCTTTGGCACAGTTGTGAGGAGAAGCAAGCTGTACATTTTAAAGTAAAAAAACGAAATATATGGTAGGGGAGACAGACTGCTAATAAACATTTTTCAGCATGAGACTCAAATATTCAGAAATTTCAACACAAAAGGCTTAAATGTGTGTCAAAAATAGTTGGTCCTTTGTGTTGTTGTTTATGAGTTTAAAGAGCAAGTCATCATGCTGTGTACTAACCCACTTCTGAAAGTAAGATGTCCAAAAACAACTCATGGTATCAGGGTGTCTAAAATTGCTATTCAGTAGAGTCTTGAGTGTGCCTAGAGGAGTTAATGGGTTGGCATCCAGTGTCTTCCATTATCAATAGCATTCTCTTCTTCTATATCCTCTACCAAAGCTATAATTCTTGATGGTATTATAAATTCCTCCCAGGGCCATATTTTCTTTCCTTTAAAAGCTTACCAGTTTTCCCTGCCCTTTTCCCCCCCCCCCCCCCGCCCTTTTAAATCAAAAAGGCTCTCTCTCACACAGAGAGACACATGAATATACTCACATGAATATGAAAAAGTTATTTTACTGGTCCAAGTAAGATTTTTCAGCTTTCAAGAATCTTCAGTAGGGATGTTCAAATAAACCTGTGAAGTACAATAGCTTTGGATTGTCCACTTTGAACAGCTCTTAGGATGCTGACAGTACAATACATTTTAAAATTGGGCACAAGATCTGAATATATACATGTTGTTTTAACTGTGTGTGGTGCAGAAGATAAAGAGAAAATGTGGGAACATATTTCTTCTCTTCAAGGTGTTTACAAGTGTGGCTCAGTCCTTTTCAATTACCCCATATAGCATCTTTCAAGAGGGAAGCTGTGATTTTGTCTGCACATCGTTTGTTTCATGATGGATACAATACATATCAATGTTCTAATTTTATGTGCCTTGTTGTAGTCTGGATTTAAGCAATAGTAGAAGTTCAGAGGGAGAAATCTTATACTTTTGATCAACAATATATTTAGTAAGATTTTTATTTTCATCCATGCTGCTTATCCTGATGGAAGAAGACACTGTGTTTCATTGTCCTGTTCCACACCCACCAGCTGCATCAATGCTTTGGGAATAAAATAGGATAGCACTAGAAGTAGTAACATAGGCATAAATCTGAGTGCAAAGAGTAACTCTTTTAAATCACTGGGATTCATATCAGCATTAACTTACTGTTCAGCAATAGATTCCGTGAGTCTACTCTAGTTGGCAACTGAATTTAGGTCAATATTTCCACTGCAGAATTACAAATCACACTAGACCTTCTCTCTCTCTCTCTTTCACTCTCTTTCTTTCTCTTTCTCTCTCTGCATCTAATGTGATTTAATTAATGCTGTCATCAGCATGTTCCAGTCCACATGCATACTCTTGTTCATTGTCTGTCTCTGTTTCAATAATGCTTTATCAGGAATTTGGGACGTTCAGATTCAGACCTGCTCTTGGTTATGTTTGTGAAGTATCAAACAGTATTTGTCTCCCTATGGCAATGGTTGAGAACCTCTAGTCAACTGCTATTGAATTTTGAATTGTTTTATTTCTTCATTTATTTGCAGTTACACTAAGGAGATTACTACACTGCGTTCTGAGAACGTTCTCAGAACATGATGAGAACGGAACACATTTAAGAATACCGCATGTCTGTGTTCCAATTGGGTTCTCAGAACGTTCTAAATGTGTTCTCCATGTGTTCCAGGAGGGGACGGATTGAATGTGTTCCCAGCGAGCTGTAACATGATGAGAACGTTCCAACAGAGGTCTGTGCGGTATTCTTATCCGTTCTCAAATCCATTCTCTCATTCCTCCGTCTCCTGATTGGCTGAAAGAATGACAGGCAGGGAGGCAGGCAGGCGAATGACTGCAGTGAGGGAAGGTGTGTGTGGGAGGGGGGAAGAAGGAGGGAGGGAAGGGAGGAAAGTTGGGACAAGGGAGAGAAGAGGAAAGGAGCGAAAGAGAGAGAAAGAGAGAGGGAAACAGGGGGCCAGGGCAGAGAGCAAGAGGGAGAGGGTCTGGCTGCTTCTGTGGGGGCGGGGAGGCTCTGGTGTCATGTCCAGCAGGGCTCCTGTGCTGGCAGCCTGCAGGAGGCAGGGATGGCAGGGATGCCCAGGACCTTCTCCTCCTTCCCTCCAGGAAGGAACCCACAAAAGCTCCTCTGTTTGGAGCACCAGACAAAAGCAAGCAAACAACTCCCAGAATTCCATAGCAAAGAGCCAGACAAGAATTAAAGCGGGGAGGGAAGCTCACAGGCCCCACCTGGAATATTGTGTCCAGTTCTGGGCACCACAATTAAAAAAGGACATTGAGAAACTGGAGCGTGTCCAAAGGAGGGCAACTAAAATGGTGAAAGGTCTGGAAACCATGCCCTATGAGGAACGACTTAGGGAGCTGGGGATGTTTAGCATGGAGAAGAGAAGATTAAGAGGTGATATGATAGCCCTGTTTAAATATTTGAAGGGATGTCATATTGAGGAGGGAGCAAGCTTGTTTTCTGCTGCTCCAGAGACTAGGACCCAGAGCAATAGATGCAAGCTACAGGAAAAGAGATTCCAGCTCAACATTAGGAGGAACTTCCTGACAGTAAGGGCTGTTCGACAGTGGAACAAACTGCCCCGGAGTGTAGTGGAGTCTCCTTCCTTGGAGGTCTTCAAACGGAGGCTGGATGGCCATCTGTCGGGGATGCTTTGATTGTGATTTCCTGCATGGCAGGGGGTTGGACTGGATGGCCCTTGTGGTCTCTTCCAACTCTATGATTCTATGATTCTATGATGGCACACATTACATGCGCACACACACAGGAGGCAAAAGGGTGACAAGCTGCCAAAAAGGGGAATTGGGATGACAGCAGAGGACTCTTCTTTTCTAACCGGTTTAAAGAGCTGCTATGGCTGCCCGGGCTTTGCCCTTGGCCCAGTCCCCTCCCTGGCAACTTGCTTTCCTTCGGCTTGAAGAGACCTGCATGGAGCTCCTCCTTCTTCCCTCCCTCCTTCTTTCCCCCCTCTCTCTCACACACACACACCTTCCCTCACTGCAGTCGCTCGCCCGCCTGCCTCCCTGCCTGTCATTCTTTCAGCCAATCAGGAGACGGAGGAATGAGAGAATGGATTTCTCTCGGCCTTGGTGGAATATGTTCTGGGAACGGTTTCAAGAAAAAGGAAGCACTATGCAGTAAAATGCATTCTCATCACGTTCTGATCACGTTCTAGTTTGCTAATGCGGTAATATCCGTTCCAGGAACGTTCTCATCACGTTACGACACGGAACATTCTCAGAACGCAGTGCGGTAATCTCCTAAAACTAAAACTGCTCCCAACAGTTTATAATGTAAACTGTGAAAACAAAATATAAAATAAAACATATTAAATATTATGAATTATAGATAGAAGTTTAAAGCTCTTCATGGAGACAGACAAGCAAAATGCAAAGGCACATGAGATGTGATATATGGCCCAGAAGGAGCAGATGATTTATGACCAGACTGGCATTCTCAGTTAATTGAGATATAAACTGCAGCTGCCAAATCACCGTATTTCTGTCATATCTAGGGATGCCATATCCCGGCGGCCCCCGGGAAAAACCCGCTTTTGGGGGGCCCTGCCCACCCTGGCCCGGTTCCCCCCCAATTGGGGCCTTTGTCCCGGGCCCAGCCTCTGGGCCGGGCGCGCTCATGTGGCCATTACCCTCCTCCTCCTCCTCCTCCTCCTCCTCCATGGCCGCGCCGCGCCATGCTGCCCTCCACCTCCACCGCTCCTCCTCCACCTCCCTCCCAGTGCAGCTGCTGCGCAGCCCCGCGCCGCTTGCCTGGGCCATGGCCGGCAGCAGCGTGCGCTCGCCCCTTTTGTGTGCTCACGCGCGGGGCTTAAGGGGCAGTGCTTGCCTCCTTCTGGCCAATGGCAGACGAGCAGGGACTGGCCTAGTTTCCAGCCCCAGTCTGCCATTGGCCAGTGTCAGGAGCCTTGGAAGAGGAGGAGGAGGCAAAGGAGGAGGAAGAGGATGAAGAGGAGGCAAAGGAGGAGGCGGCGGCAGCGGCAAAGGAGTAAGAGAGGCAAAGGAGGAGGATAGGCCTCTAGGCCAGGGGGAGGGAAAGGTTTTTTTTTTATTTTTAAATATATACAACCCAGCCTTGGTATTTTATTTTATTTTATTTTATTTTTAAATATATACAACCCAGCCTTGGTATTTTATTTTATTTTATTGTATTTTATTTTTAAATATATTCAACCCAGCCTTGGTTATTTTATTTTATTTTATTTTATTTTTGTTATTAAATAACAAAGTGTCCTCCATTTTGACTATGTCTAAGAAACATGCATTTATATTAACATTTTTTAAAAAATCATTATTTTTTTGGCGTGTCCCCCATTAAAAAAAAGTGTCCTACATTTGTAAATCTTGTCCTACATTTGTCCCGGTTTGGAGCTCCTGACTTATGGCAACCCTAGTCATATCAGAGAGTCATTGCTGAACTGGCATTTTTGCTTCATACAAAATAGTTTTGCTTCATGCAAGCAGTACATACTAGAAAGAGGCATTTCCAGAGCTTGACAAAGTTATTTAAATTACCTTTTTGAAGCACTAAATTGGCATTACAGTTACAAAGCTCAGGGTGTGTCCATACTGCAGAAATAAAGCAGTCTGATAATGAGCTGGACAAACCCAAATATCAATGTTTGGTAATATGCAAGAGTCAATAGGTATATCTAGCTGGAATAAAAGATGAGAGTGAACCAAAGTACACGCAGTTTAGAATAGAGGCTTCTGGGAGAGTGGAATGCAGAAGGGGGGCAGACGTAGAGATGTTCAAGGAGAAGCGTTCATCCAGGTGCCTAAGGGGAACAAAGAGCCTTAGTAAAAGACTGATAGAGAATGCAATTTCACAGGCAGAAGGGCCTCTGAGTGCCAACATAGCTGATAAGGGACAATCCACCTGAACATTAGGAGGAACTTCCTGACAGTAAGGGCTGTTCGACAGTGGAATGCACTCCCTCGGAGGGTGATAGAGTCTCCTTCCTTGGAGGTCTTTAAACAGAGGCTGGATGGCCATCTGTCGGGGATACTTTGATTTGGATTTCCTGCATAGCAGGGGGTTGGACTGGATGGCCCTAGTGGTCTCTTCCAACTCTATGATTCTATGATTCTATGATTCTATGATTCTATGACAATGGGGTGTAGCCAAATGTATTTTAAAGTATATTTAAATGTATTCATATATCTGGGCTATGATTGCTGGAAATTTATATGTTTGGAGTGTGAAATGCCCAATGAGATGATGAGGATGAGTTTTCTTTGTCTGTTTTCCTATAAAGGTAACCATTTTCTTTGGCTCGAGGCCTCAGTTCTGGTGGAATGGGAATTCCACTGGGGACAGCTAGCTTCGAATAAATCTGAATTCTCAATGAAATCTGGGTCCTCTGCCTTACTCTATTCTGTCAGACCCTTTAAAGCCTATCATCCACAACAATACCACTTTAACTGCCATGACAGTGCTATGGAATCTTGGGATTTATAGTTTTGTGAGATAGCCTTCCCTGTCAGAGTGCTCTGGTGCCCCACCAAATTACAAATCCCAGAATTCCATAGCATTGGGCCATGGAAGTTAAAGTGGTGTCAAACTGTTGTATTTCTGCAGTGTGGCAGCAGTCTTAAATAGTAATTGTAGATACAGTTTTAAAAGTTAGCCGTTGTTATTTCATTGTTCAAAAGTACAGTAATTAAAATAGCCATCTTTAAGTACTTTTAAAAGTATGCTACAAGCCACTCGTCTGTTGTACAAAACATACCTGAATAGTCAGCCAACAAATCTACATAACTCTTTAATAAGTATTTAAAGGCAACTAAAACATTTACACTGTTAAAGTAAGTTACAGTATAGAAGTGGCTGGTGAGACAAAGATGCCTCTCCTCAGACCCTCTACAATTACTCACCTCTTAGTTATTCCAAAACATGAAGCAATTGCTAATAAATTTTTAAAACTAGTTTGTTCCAAGTTCTGGACACTTCATTATGTGTAGAGAGACAACTTATTCTGACTTTCCTCTTCCTTTTCTAATCTGTGATAGTTACAGCAAATCATTTTTCCAAGGGGCACTTTTGAGAAAGAATTGTGCATGCAGATCCTTATTACTACAAGGTTTTGTATGTGCATCATGACAGTATTTATTCAGAAGTTCTCATCTTTTGAAAAATTAATAGAGCAACATTTTTGCTGATACAGTCTTCTGCTAGTGTATTTTCAATTATTATACCCTTTCTGTTTAATTAATATTGCAGAATGATGCTAATTCTGGTAAATGCGCCATACAACTAAATGGAATGAAAAGAAAAGTAAGGAAATTGCAAACCAAACCTGAACTCAATTTGGAGCTGGCCATTTTGGATAGATGTAGGTTATACCTTTAGCATTCACCTCCTTTAGTTGGATATTGGAACAGAAAGGCATCTTTTAAAATTTATATAGAGAATTGCCTTTTCCCCACTTTGGACCCCAAGGTGGTTCACATCAAATTAGAAGAAGTGCAGCTGATATCTATTTAATATAAATGTTTAAAAAGCATTAAACATTACATGTCTGTACCTGGCTTCCACTGCACCAACTGCATCTGAGAAAGTAGACTGAAGTCTACAACAGCTCATGCTGCCAATTTCTTTCTTTCGGTTAGTCTCAAAGGTGCTACAAGATCTTTCTATGTACCCATTAAATAAACAGTTACATTAAAAACACTAAATAACAACAATGTAACTCTCATTAAAACATAAATACAAAGTTAAAAGCATAACACACATCCTTAAAAAGATCATTTTGCCACAATAAATAAAGAACCAAAGGCTCTTTATAGAGAACAAACAAATAAGGGGTCAATCGAGCCTCCTATCAGGGAAAATGTCACAACTTGGGAGCAGCATCAAAAAGGCCATTTCCCTCATCTTCAACCAAAGCACATGATGGTGGCAGGAGGGACACAAAGACTTTCCTTGAATATAAGTCAGACAGGCTTATAGGAGGAGATGCTCTTTCCAAGCTGTTTAGCACTTTAAGGGTCATAACCTGCCCTTTGAATTGTGCCCAGAAACATACCAGTAGTCTGTTAATGGGTTGCAACTTGGAAGTTGTATTTTCCCTGTAACTAACTCCTATCAGTAATCGGAGAGCAGTTTCTGAAAATGTAAAGTCGAAGGCTTTCATGGCCGGCATCCACAGATGCTGGTGAAATATCAGAAAGAAACTCTGCTAGAACATGGCCACATAGCCCGAAAAACCCACAAAAAACTATAGTTTCTGAAAAGTTTCCAAGGGCAGACCCACATAAAGTGTTTTACAGTATTCCAAGCTAGGAATCAAACCTTGGTCTCAAAAGTCATAGTCCAATGCTCAAACCACAACCTTTACTTATCCCTCAGTCTAGCCACTGCTAGACTCCTGGATTTTTCCTCGACTTCACTTGTATCATAATCTTTCCTTCTTACACCTTTACAATAAATAAATAAAACAAAACAAAATCTAACTGCTCCTTTCTATCCTTTCATCTCTATCTTTTACTCTCCCATGGGGCTAGACCAGTAGCTAGACTAGAATGAAGAAAATGAGCTCACACAATGACAGTCCAGGCATGTCAGGAGAAGAGAACATGTCTGCTACCGCCTCTGGGACAGAGGAGACTAAGTTCCCTGTGTACTATAATATTAGAGTCATAAAGTTGGAAGAGACCCAATGGCCATCAAGTCTAACCCCCTGCCTGCAGGAGCATACACAATCAAAGTACTCCTGACAGATGGCCATCCCACCATTGTGGGATGACGCTATTATTAAAAGGAAGACACCCATAAAGGAGGAGTGGGATCCTTTCAATCACAGCCACAGGGGGTAATGCCACAAAAGCAATACCCAGATAGGGTCAGGATGTGTGGCAAACCAACAATTGGAGTAGGGAGTAAGTAAATATGACCCCCTACCCCCCATCCCAGCAGGCCATGCAGACTGTTCAGAATTTTGCACCTGATAGAAGTCATTCATCACCAGCAAATCAACTGATTATCTAGTTTGATCATCAGTCACTCAAACTGCAGTTTGAGGAGGAGTTTGAACTGTCTTGGCTTCTTGCATCAGCTAACATCTGCTGAGCTATACCTTTGAAATGACCCTTAGGCATCTGCAGAACTGTGCGGAAACATAGCAGAGAGCAGACTAGCAAACTGTATTCTCTTTTGCAAACCACCTTGATATTTCATTGATCCCATTTCCAGCCCCCCAGTTTGAGAATGGCAGGACTACCTACCCAGTTCTTCCTGTGCTGTTATTGTATTTTATTGATGTGTTTGTATGTATTGTTTAGATTGGAATCCCGCCTCAATCCATCTGGGAGAGGCGGAAAATATAAATTATTATTATTATTATTATTATTATTATTATTATTATTATTATTATTATT
>NC_056522.1:42984886-43021301 GCF_019175285.1 Sceloporus undulatus | reverse complement strand
CCTACTTTCAGTTAATACTTTGCAAAAGGTCCTTCATAATGCCAATGTTGAATTAAACCGCCAATGATGTTACTAAGGGGGAGCAAGGAGTGTAGAGCAGACCAGGTGACACCTTAGAGGAGAGTTGACCCCTGGTTGGGCCATCATCCTGTCCCTCCTGTTTTCTCTGGTGCTGTGGCTCATTTGGGCAAGATAGCCAAGACACAGGAGAAGAAGGGGCAATGCACACCCCTTCCAACCCCTCCTGCTGCCTCACTTGCTGGGCTGCCTACCTAGTCCCCAGCAACCCTGAGTGTGCAAATCAGTGGGTGGTGGCCGGCCGTGTGGCCAGCTGAAAAGGGAGGGGGGTCGGTGAGCAAGGCAACAGGATGGAGGGGGGCCGGGTAGGCTGCACCACCACAACCCTACAGTCCCCTTCCAAGCACCTGTCCCAGGTGACACCAATATTAGGGACACCACTGTAAACAGCAATCATTTTATTCTACTAGTTTTGATAAATAGTGATTCAATATTTTATTTTAAGGATGTCTGGCATTTTGAGAAGTGTAAATATGATGCCCAACAGCTGCTTGATTTAAAAAGGTTTGGTTATAAAGTAGCCACTGACATTTTGATTTCTTTTGAGAAGGCCTGGATGAACCTGAAGGGTATCAATTAAAATCAATATCTTAATTTGTGAGCGTAAATAACAATGTGTTCTCTTGTTGCATGCAAATTCCAAAGAAAATGGAGGCTGCCTTTGTCTGAATTTGCATAAAATTCATTACTTAGCCATGCCAGGCATGAAGGAAAAGCCCTTATTCTCAGGAGTATAACTACAATAAGAATGAAGCACAATTTGAATCAAGAATAACATGTGCTTATTTTTAAACTTGCACCATTATTCTCCCATCTGTTGCCAATATAAGGAGTTAATGGAGGAAAAGAGCATCAATAGTGAAAAAGTTATTTTAATAAAAAGATTTAGTTTCTTTTACATAAGGTTATATTTTCAGGATTAGTGGTGAGAGGAGTCTCACAGTGCCAAATAATCACCCTAACAGAAATCTGTTGGAATAAAAGAAAAAAAGCTACATTCAGCCCTCCATATCAGCGGGCTAGCCATCCATGGATTGGAGCATCCACAGATAGCCTTGCCCCATTATAATCAATGGTGTTGTTTGCTTGCAGCTGTGTTGACACAGCCAAGCACATGTCAGCATCATTGGAAGAGACTGCAAGGGCCATCCAGTCCAACCCATTGATACTAATGGGACTTGAGGTCCCATGTTTTGGGGGTATCCGCAGAGAGGTCTAGAACTGGACCCCTGCCAATACAGAGGGCTGACCATACAACTTTATTGTTCACAGCTGAAGAGGCTTGGCCCAAGCACAGGTCTGAATCTAGGCAACAGTTGACCCTCTTGCTACACACTCAGCCCACTCTGTGGGGGATATCTGAGGGGGAAGGCATGGGATGCCACACTGGCAGAAGCCACTATGCCCTTACCCCCAAGGTTCCCACAGCCATGTATGACAGGGTGCATCTGCCCCATCTCCCCTTGAACTGGATTCAGGCACCATGCCAACTAGATCTAATCACCATACCATTATGAGAGGTGGGCCTGCTACCTCCTGTCCAACCTACTGCAGCTGCAACTTTAACCACAGTTCATAATATATATCATACCAGCCAAGTACTTACCCCTAGTCTGACACATGCTATCTATTCTAGCCTATATAAATTAGCGAGGTGAAAGGAAATATCACAGTGGTATCTACTGTCCACCAAACAAAACAACAAAGTCACTTTGCCTTGTTAACTTTCTGTCTTACAGTGTCCAACTTCTTGAGGTTCTCAGTTCCACACCAGTCATGGCATTCAAAGAAACAGGAGAATGTAATTTTTGTGCTGGGCACAAGGTTAAGGTTACCCTTTGCTTTCTCCACAAGCACCAATCTTTTGATTTGCCTGAGGTTGTTTTTACCTAACTGAATAATGATCACACCAGGAGGCCTCACCCATTGTGCTTGTTGCAAAATCATCGGCATCAGGGTCCCAACACATTCTCCTCTGGCCCAGCCATGCAATGCAGACATAATGTTACTAACACAGGTATTGTTCCCACCTGTTCCTGGCTATATGCTCTTTAGCGTAGTTCACAATGCTGTGTCCATATATCAATGATGGGGGCCTACAATTAAACAATGTGTAATATAAATAACCATGCAAGTCTTGGGCAACCATAATTCTTGAAGAGTATGTTATAGCCTAGATGAATTTCATATAGCTGTGCCATGGAGATATCTGTATTAATAGGTTTGGGGGGTTTGTTGCTATTTCTGTTATGGTTGACATTCTTCTTCCATATGCCTGTTAATTATGTTTGTGCTTTAAGGCATGGCTCACTGTGTTGTGTCATCTGTCATTACTTGACACGACACAGACAGGTTGTGCATAATCTGTAAATCCTTGTAAATCTGAAAATCTTTGGCCATGGGATAATATGTCTATTTTTAATGTTTAATGGACAAAAAATTAAAATAAAACCAGTCACAAAGCTATCAGAATTGTTACTAAACTGACATTGACTCATCTGATCCGGAAGCCCATGGACTTCCTTCCATATCATGTTATGTTATGAAAATGTTAGTAAAATAACATTAAAAATAGTGAAATAACTAGTGTTATACAATGGCTCAAGTGGTTAAGATGCTGACTCTGTTGATTGCAAGACTGGCAGGTTGGCAGTTCAAGGCTCAGGTGTTGCATGATGGAGTGAGTTCCCATCACATGTCTCACCTTCTGCCAAACTAGCAGTTTGAAAGCATGCAAATGCAAGTAGATAAACAGATACCACTCCAGTGGGAGGGTAAATAGTGTTCCATGCTCTGACAACGCTGGCTCTTCAGCTTAGTAATGGAGATGAGCACCGCCCCCTATGGTTGGACACAACTTGACAACCTTGTCAAAGGGGAATACCTTTACCTTCACCTAAAATAACTAATAACATTAAAATTACTCTTTTACATTATCTTATCCACAGGAACGGCATTTTAGATACTGGAAGCTTTGGTATTAATGTGCTTCCAAGTTGCTTATCAACTTGTAGCAACCTGTTGAATATCATAGTGTTTTTCTTATGCAAGAAATTATCCTTTTTTAATTTATGAAAAGAATAAAATATAGCAAGGGATAATTTATTGGCCAAAGGGGTTAGACATTAACTGCCTGTGGATGCTAAACAGTCAGAAACACAGAACAGGAATGAAAGGAAATTGTTAATTTCATTACCAATTTACCAGACAGCCAACCCTTTCCCTAATCATCTTCCTTAGGCTGCTTAGCAAAATTCTGACCCAACCCAAGCCAAAGAGTTTGCTTTAAGATAACAAGGAGGCCAAACTTCCAGCATTTGGATTAGCTCCTCCAGCAATAGCATCAAATCCCTGTACTTCCAGTCATTTCCTGCATCTGTTCCCTATGGCCTTCCCACTTCGTCCAGTCAGAGGTTGCTAGAACCTTTGAGTTTCTGAAGTAATCTGAATTAGTAGCAGTCAGCTTTGATTGCGGAATCTAAGTAAAACTCACCCCTCCCACTACAACCAGCTGTTTCATGTGTGTGTGCATGCAAGCAAGTGCTCTCCCCCCATCTGGATCAGAAGAATAACCAGCATGTCATCCCATCCTGATCCCCGCCCTCCTAGTCCTTTTTATTACATCCTTAACTGTGGGTGTGTGGATGTAACATGTGCATGAGAAAATATTGGAAAGTTAGAGAAGAGAGGGGGCAGAGCTATAGCGTGGTGGTGGGTGGATGAAGAAGGTCATTGTTCCTCCCAGCCTACCTGAGGCAAAGTCTGCCTGTCAAAGTCATGGTTGGGATGCAGGAAAGTGTCTGGCACTAAGAAACCTACTCTGATGGTAGAATTCAGATACATAATAGCTGTGTTAATGTGGAACCGTGTGCTCATTGCTGAAGGGGAGGAGCTTCTGTGAGTCACATCTGTGAGTCACAAGGGGGCGGAGCTAGAAGACTAGCTTTATATACCAACTTCCAGAGCCTTCCAGAGCAGTCTGGCCAGAGAGAGGAAAAGGAGAGGAGCTGCTTGGCAGCCATTTTGAGACCGTGTGCTTGAGACCGTGTGCTCATTGCTGAAGGGGAGGAGCTTCTGTGAGTCACATCTGTGAGTCACAAGGGGGCGGAGCTAGAAGACTAGCTTTATATACCAACTTCCAGAGCCTTCCAGAGCAGTCCGGCCAGAGAGAGGAAAAGGAGAGGAGCTGCTTGGCAGCCATTTTGAGACCGTGTGCTTATTGCTGAAGGGGAGGAGCTTCTGTGAGTCACATCTGTGAGTCACAAGGGGCGGAGCTAGAAGACTAGCTTTATATACCAACTTCCAGAGCCGCGCGCCGTTAGTTTTAGTTTTCTTTAACTCAACAACTCTACTCAAGTGGCATCAGGTTAGAATCAGATATTGAAATAGAACCTTGACTTTAAGTATCAGATAGCAGCCAGGACATTCCTTTAAAGTAGTATTCCCAGTAGATTGACTATTATAGTCATTACTAAAGACTTTGCAGTATGGACAACGAGGGATCTGCTGTAGTCACCTGCAACTCTTGTGGGATGTTTCTCTTCTTGCCTACAGAAGTCGAGAACTTCACATGCACCAAGTGCAAGTTGGTAGCACTCTTGGAGGAGAAAGTACAGCAGCTGGAGTCAAGAGTAGCTACACTTCAGCATATTAGGGAACAAGAGGATTTCCTGGACACAATAGAACTAACCATCTTGGATGAGTACCATGCAGAGGAAGATGCTAGGGTGGAAGAGGTCACTTGCCATACACAGGAGGCAGACAGCTGGAGGAATGTCACAAAGAGAAGTAAGCCAAGAAGGAATTGTTCTGGGAGCTTGCAGCTAGAGAATCGATTCGAAGCTCTTTCCCTTATCAAGGAGGATGAAGAAGAGCAGCATGGACAGACTTCAGGGACAGAGCAGGGGAGCCTGAGAGTCCCACCCGAGGGAACAGTCGCTGCTAAGCCTCGGAGGAGGCGTATGGTTGTAGTGGGGGACTCCTTGCTGAGGGGTACAGAAGCAGTGATTTGTAGGCCTGACAAGATGTCTCGAGAGGTGTGTTGTCTTCCAGGTGCAAAGATCCGTGATGTGACAGAGAGGCTGACAAGACTGGTCAAGCCTTCTGACCAATACCCCTTCCTTTTGGTCCACGTGGGAACTAATGATACTGCAAGACACAGCATTCAGAACATCAAAAGGGATTACGAGGCGCTTGGTAGGAAGCTGAAAGGAATGGATGTACAGGTTGTCATCTCGTCTCTTCTGCCAGTTGAAGGGCATGGTCCAGGAAGGGAGAGGAAAATAGCGGATGTGAACAACTGGCTCCGCAGATGGTGCCGCCGAGAAGGATTTGGATTCTTCGATCATGGGCTGCGGTTCCATGAGGAGGGACTTCTTGCAACAGACGGGTTGCATCTCATGCCAGTTGGAAGAAATGTTTTTGCCAACAGTCTCAAGAACTTGATCAGGAGGGCTTTAAACTGAGTTCCGAGGGGAAGGGAGACAATATTAAGGAAGGCGAAAGGGATGGCAAAAATAGTCAAACTGACATAGAGGAAACAAGAAAAAAAGTGCAAGGACCCAACAGTGGGAGGCAAAAAAACTTGCACAGGCAGCAAGTAAAAGGGAACGATGGTCTGCGATGTCTCTACACTAATGCACAGAGCATGGGAAATAAGCAAGATGAACTCGAACTCCTAGTACAACAAAGCAAATATGATATAATAGGCATCACTGAAACTTGGTGGGATAAGTCTCATGATTGGAATGTGGAAATAGAGGGGTATAACCTTTTTAAGAGAAATAGGCCAAACAGGAAAGGAGGAGGAATAGCACTATATGTCAGAGATATTTACACCAGTGAAGAGATCCAGGACATCAATCATGGAAGCCAGGTGGAGAGCATCTGGGTAAAAATTAAAGGGGAGGGAAACAACAAGGATGTTACGGTGGGAGTCTACTACAGACCCCCAAGTCAGACTGAGGAATTGGATGATATCTTTCTAGAACAGATGACCACACAGTCAGAAAAGAGAGATGTAGTAGTGATGGGCAACTTCAACTACCCTGATATTTGTTGGAAGTCAAACTCAGCAAAATCCTCAAGGCCTAGCAAATTCCTCACTTGCCTGGAAGACAATTTCATGGTCCAAAAGGTGGAAGAGGCAACAAGGGGGTCAGCTATTTTAGATCTGATCCTAACCAACAAGGATGACTTGGTTAATGGGGTGCAAGTGGTGGGATCATTAGGTGGAAGTGACCATGTTCTCCTGGAGTTTGTAATACAGTGGAAAGGAGAAGCCAGGCATAGTCAGACACGCATCCTAGACTTTAGGAGAGCGGATTTCAGTAAACTTAGAGAAGTATTGAGGGCAATTCCATGGTCAGAAATACTAAAAGATAAAGGAGTTCAGGATGGATGGGACTTTCTCAAAAGGGAGATACTGAAGGCACAATTTCAAACAGTTCCAGTGAGAAAGAAAAACGGGAGGTGTCTCAAGAAACCAGGATGGATGACTAAGGAACTTTCAACCGAGCTAAGTTTGAAACGGAACATGTATAAGAAATGGAAAAAGGGGGAAATCACAAAAAAGGAATTCAAAGAAATAGCAGGCATGTGTAGGGGTAAAGTCAGAAAAGCTAAAGCGCAGAATGAACTCAGGCTTGCTAGAGAGGTTAAGAACAATAAAAAGGGCTTTTTTGGATATGTCCGCAGCAAAAGAAGAAGGAGGAAACGGTAGGGCCACTGCGTGGAGAAGATGGCAAGATGCTAACAGAAGACAGAGAAAAGGCAGAATTACTCAACACCTTCTTTGCCTCAGTCTTCTCAGAAAAGGCAAAGGGTGCTCAACCTGAGGATAATGGAGCAGAGGACAGAATAGAGGAATTTCAGCTCAGAATAAGTAAAGAGATAGTAGAGGAATACCTTATTAATCTAAATGAATTTAAGTCTCTGGGACCAGATGAACTCCATCCAAGGGTATTAAAAGAACTGGCAAATGTAATATCGGAGCCATTGGCAATAATCTTTGAAAACTCCTGGAAAACAGGAGAGATCCCAGCAGACTGGAGGAGGGCAAACGTTGTCCCCATCTTCAAAAAGGGGGAAAAAGAGGATCCCAACAATTATCGTCCAGTTAGTCTGACATCAATACCAGGAAAGATTCTGGAACAGATCATTAAACAGAGGGTCTGCGAACATCTAGAAGGCAATGCCATAATCACAAAAAGTCAACATGGGTTTCAGAGAAACAAGTCATGCCAGACAAACCTAATCTCTTTCTTTGATAAAATTACCAGCTTGGTAGATGAAGGGAATGCTGTGGATATAGTATATCTTGATTTCAGTAAGGCCTTTGACAAAGTTCCCCATGACATTCTTGCAAACAAGCTTGTAAAATGTGGGCTAGACAAAGGAACTGTTAAATGGATCTGTAATTGGTTGACCGGCCGAACCCAAAGGGTGCTCAACAATGGCTCCTTTTCATCCTGGAGGGAAGTGACCAGTGGGGTCCCACAGGGCTCTGTCCTGGGCCCAGTGCTATTCAACATCTTTATCAATGACCTGGATGACAGAATTGGGAGCATACTTATCAAATTTGCAGATGATACCAAATTAGGGGGAATAGCTAATACCCCAGAGGACAGGATCAAGATTCAAAATGACCTGAATAGACTAGAAAGCTGGGCCAAAGCTAACAAAATGAAATTCAACACGGAGAAATGTAAGGTATTGCACTTAGGGCGGAAAAATAAAATGCACAAATATAGGATGGGTGACACCTGGCTGAATGAAACTACGTGTGAAAGGGATCTAGGAGTCCAAGTAGACCACAAGTTGAACATGAGTGAACAGTGTGATGCGGCAGCTAAAAAGGCCAATGCTATTTTAGGCTGCATCAATAGAAGTATAGTGTCTAGATCAAGAGAAATAATAGTGCCACTGTATTCTGCTTTGGTCAGGCACCACTAGAATATTGTGTCCAGTTCTGGGCGCCACAATTCAGAAAGGACATCGAGAAACTCGAGCATGTCCAAAGGAGGGCGACAAAAATGGTGAAGGGTCTGGAAACCATGCCCTATGAGGAACGACTTAGGAAGCTGGGGATGTTCAGTCTGGAGAAAAGAAGGTTAAGAGGTGATATGATCGCCCTGTATAAATATTTGAAGGGATGTCATATTGAAGAGGGAGCAAGCTTGTTTTCTGCTGCTCCAGAGAACAGGACCCGGAACAATGGATGCAAGCTACAGGAAAAGAGATTCCACCTGAACATTAGGAGGAACTTCCTGACAGTAAGGGCTGTTCGACAGTGGAATGCACTTCCTCGGAGGGTGATAGAGTCTCCTTCCTTGGAGGTCTTTAAACAGAGGCTGGATGGCCATCTGTCAGGGATGCTTTGATTTGGATTTCCTGCATGGCAGGGGGTTGGACTGGATGGCCCTAGTGGTCTCTTCCAACTCTATGATTCTATGATTCTATGATTCTATGAATATCAATATGCAAAGGGACCTTGTAACACCTTCGAAACTAACTGTGCAGAGAAGTTGTACCATGAGCTTTTGTAGTCTTGATCTACTTCCTGGTTGTTCTTGTCCTTCCTGTGCATCTGAGGAAGTAGACAAACCCTCTGATGGTTTCACCCAGTGTGGTCCACACACCCTGCACCGCCTTAGTGACACCACTGCCCATTGAATCAAAGGTACTTACAGAAGTGTTGACTTAACCAAGATTCTGTTCATTCAATGGTCCACTCTAATCAGGATTAACCTTTGAATTCAGGACTTTAAATACCAAGCTAATTTACAACAGATGGAGAATATTTAATTCTATCTTGCTTAAAGGAAGTATTCCCTTTTCTTGCATCCTACCAACTCTGGCTCTATTTCGTATATTGAAGTATTTCATTTTTTGGAAGCCCATTAAGCATTCTTCATCTCCCCTTTACATTATTGTTTTTCATCCCTAATATTATTTCTGAAATGTCAGGACAGACAACAAGTGGAATTACTATAGGGTTGGCATTTTGATTCTGAAAGCAGTTAATCTGTCTGGTGGAAAATCTTGTCATCTTGCTTACTGTTGGATCAGTGTTATGCATAATCATATCTCTGACAGCCTATCATCTGTGCCAGGGCCCTAGAATGAACACTGTTTCAAAGATGTTTAGACAGAAAAGCAAAGAAATGGCTAGTGACAGCAGGTAATAAAATGTTCTTTAATCAACAAAGATTATTCTTGTCTGAAGTTTGCTCACTGAGTAATACTTCTTTATAGTCTCTGTGCCTCACACAAATGGGTCTGATGCCTGCACAGATCCACCCCTGGAACGTTCCAGAGATGAGTAGCTCAGGGCCATCTTGAGCAACTAAAGGAAGAGTAAACAAAAGAAGAGGCCATAGTAACTGAAGATGTAGTTGGGCCCTGAACAACCAATGCCAGTGACAGCTGCTTGCAAATGGAGGTGAAAGCTGGAAGCGGATGGGTTTTCACAGCTGCTTCAGTGGCTTTGAGAGATTGTTCCCACAAACATGTCCAGAGTCTGTGTAATTTTTGAGGACTTTGCTACTAAAGCCTCAACAAATTGGACAAGGATTGTCATAGTAACCCTCTTCAAGACAGAACAAGCACTCCACAAGGTCATCTGTATGAAGAAAACCCCACACCCACAAAATGCAGCTTTTAAATAGGGCCTTGAAGGCCATAGAAAGATTCCTAATCATTGACAAATATCAGAGGTAAATGGGGGGGGGGGGGGGGAAAAGACAAGAGGGGGGTTATGTATGTATATGTACACACATGCACAGAGGGATAAGTATCAAGAATAATGGAAAAATAAAAGAAGAAAAACTGCTCAGCACTAAAGCTCCAGAAGGGAATCGTATGACAGACAAAAGGAAAATGGGGGGAGTAGCTCTTGGCCCTATTTATGTTGGCACCAAAAGGAGTGGGATAACCAGCCAGAGCTCCTCAGCTCTGGAACATTCTGTGGATGGATCTGCACAGGTTTGAGACCCATTTTTGTGAGGGCACAGATTGCCCTCTTAAAGAACTGCAGTTACAGGTAAGCAACCTGTTCTTTGGTGCATGTTGGCAATTTCCTTCCCCTGATTCCTTCCTGTTCAAATGAGTTGTTTTAAGACCAACATGGAAAACAGTTCAGATCTTTTGCTGACTTCCTAATAAATCATCTGCCATTCCCTTGGGTTGAGTCCAGCTTGGAAAAGAAGTTGAATATTGCTTTCTTTGTGAATTACGTGCTCTAGTTTCAAGCTATTATAATTTATAAAAACTCTCATAGTGAAAATGCAAACAAAGCCATGTCTCTAGGGCATGCAGAATAGACAATGTTGCACATTACAATCAGCCTCTCTTGAAGGTTCATTTAATGTCTTGTTGTGCTCTTTTGCAGGGGAGGGGGTGGGTAGGAGTGGAATTACTTTTGAAATACATTATTCATGCAAGTAGATGCATGGGAAGAAGTTACTGAATCGTGATTTCTGTGGAAAATCTACTGTTGTGAATTGGTGTGTGCATTATTTATATCTATGCAGTAGGTTTTTACTGCATAATAAAGGCATGAAATAAACACGATAGCCTGTAGAGGGGAGCAGTGGACAGATTGCTCTTTTCTTGGAAGGAAAAAGAACCAGAGCTTTTTAAAGTAACCCAGGTTTTTGTGTTGTTGTTTTTTGTTTTTTTGTTTTGTTTTGTTTTGTTTTTTGTATCTCCAGTGCATTTGGGCACCTGACTTTTGAATAATAAATACATATTTTTTCAAGTTCATCCATCAAAATAAAAAAATGAGAGAAATGAATATAGAAGGTTTTTTATTTAATTAGTTTGCCTTGAGATGGTAGATGCTTTAATTTACTTTAGTCTCCTAAAACATTTAAATAAATAGTGATATTTTTGCCTTTCTTGGATCAAGTTCAAATCCCCTTTCATCCATGAAGCAAGTGTGTGGCTTTCAGCCAGTCACATTGCTTAGTCTATTCTATCTCACAGTGTGGTTGTTTGTGAGGATAAACTCCTGTTTTGTTGTTATTTCCAGGGCCAAATCTAACAAAAAGGTCAGGTAAAATCCCAGGATGCATAGGGGAACATATGCTTGTCAATATTACCTTTTGTGTGGGACGGAAAATTACATAATGGGTAGCGCTCATGTTTTGCATGCAGAAGTCCCAGGACTCATCCCCAACATACCTAAATTAGTATGGGAAAGGAACCATGTCGTTACCGTGCTTTGGAATGAAAATTATCATTGCTGTTGCAAGGAGCCTGTCTGTTGGTGGTTCTAGTGGCATAAATATAGGGATGTACATAAATATGTTGTTGTGTTCTGAATGCATAACATAGAGCTACATACCATGTAATATTCAATTTACATCTACTGATACCATGTATTATTGTAACTAATCTGTCCCCCTCCCCCCTCCTTTTTTTTTTTTTTTTTGGGTATGTTTGTCAAAGTTTGTCCACTACCTCCTACGGTGACTCATGGAGATTACATTTGCCATCCGCGGCCTTGTGAACATTACAACCATGGAACTGTGGTTGAATTCTATTGTGATCCTGGCTACACTCTCACCAATGATTACAAATATATCACTTGCCAGTATGGAGAATGGTTTCCATCATATCAAGTATACTGTATCAAAACAGGTAAACAACAAAAACTTGTGACTCTAATACTATTAGACGGTAAACTTTCACTAAATAAGGACAAAGAGGGTGTTTTTTTATGCTGAAACTGTCCGTGATAATGCATAGTTTATTGTAATATTTATTTTACCTTGAAGTGTGACTGTTTTGATATACAGGCATACCTCAAGTAACAAAGCCTCTGACAAACTCTTTTTTACAAAGTCTTTTTACGCTGACCAGACACAGCTGTTTCCTTCTTTTTCTCTGTTTAGCTGGAGATTTTTTAAAAGCAGGATTGACATTAAGAGGATGGTGAAAGAGGGCTGGAGGAACATAGACTTTCAGTACCAAGTTGCAGCAACTGGTCTGCAGTAATCAAAGCAATAAAGCTTGAGCTGTAGCAGAATGGGATTCTGCTTTAACCAGCCTGATTGCAGATGTGTGTGGCTACCTACAATAGGTAAGGTTAACAGCAGCCACCTCCAGAGCATACATAAATACCAAATTAGAGAGAAGGCAGGAAAGCAGTCTAGCCTACTTTACTATCTACTCCCAGTATGTAAACACACACACGCACGCACACACACACACAAGTATAGTTGTATAAGTTTGACCACCAAAATGAAAACTTAGAAAAGTGGAGTCTGGTAAAAGAAAATACCATCCCTTGATGAATTTAGGAAGAAAATTTCAAGTGGTCTCTAGAAGGTTCAAAAAGTTTTTGTTTACTTACGCAAGGCTTACCTGCCCTGGTTATTTAATTTCACCTGTGCACATATATTTCACCTCTCCACTTTCAAATAAAAAGTGTTTTAATTCTTGTCTTTTTTTATGGCAAAGGTACCTATCCCTATTCTTTCCATATTATTTCTGCATCTGGTACCAACGTCTCTGATAATAAAGAAATGTCAAGGAACTCATTTATTTTGTTAAGTGAGGTATACCTGTATAGCCTTAGTGTGCAAATATATTTTTTTAAATATTATAAATATAAAAATGTAAAGAAATAACTGTCATTGGGCTGTGATCCTTTTGACCTCTAATAAAAAAAATGATTAAACTATTATTATCTGATGTGGCTGTTTTTTGTTGCCTTTTGTGTCACAGAACAAACCTGGCCAAATACACAAGAAACTCTCCTGACAACGTGGAAGATTGTGGCATTCACTGCTACAAGTGTTCTTCTGGTGCTTCTGTTAGTCATTTTAGCCAGAATGTTCCAGACCAAATTTAAAGCACGCTTTCTTCCAAGGTTAGTTCTGCATTAGGATTTGTAAGCATCGTTTAAATGCAGCAGTTGATGCTGTGGCTGGGAGTTTGAAAATGGGTTGATCTAGTATTACAGATAGTGTCGAATATAACTTGAATATAATGAGACAGTAGTTTGTTGAGCATATCTCACTAATGGCACTTCTGGTGGAATAGCACTGTGAGTTTACAGAAGTATCAGGGAGAACTTAAGTGCTTGGAGACATCATATCTAGTGTTAATTTGTCCATCAGAAATTGCACAAAATATTTATTATCTACATGTTTTGGAAGTGAAGGTGTTTGTCTTAACTTTTCATTTCCATGCATTTTCTTAGTTTGGCCCTTTTAGTAGCATAGAACCCAGGTGCTTTAACAATACTTTTTCTCAGATCAGCCTATCCAGATGTTAAGATCTTCTCATGAAGCATAGCTCTGGGTTACCATTACCATCTGAGATAGAGCAAGAGGGGATGGTGTGTGGGTTCTTTTCAGATGGGGTGCCCTAAGTACACCACTCCTTCCAAATACATACCTATTCTCTTATCTATAAGGAATCAGGAAAAATCTATTCCGCCTGGCATTTTAATTATGACCTGAGCATTGTCAAATATAACTTGACAATAAACCATGATTATATGGTGTGTTAAGTACTTTGTTTCCATGATATTTGTTGTTTTATTGCATTTTATTTAGATGTTTAAAAAATCATGAACCACTCTAGGATAGAATTTATTATGAAGTGAGATGATGATACACTGTCACTCTTCTTGTTCCAAATGAGAGGCAGCTACAAGCTTTATAGTGCTCTAGTGCTTAGTCAGCTGGTGATAAGGGGCAATAGAGATCCAGTATATAATTAAAATAATTTGACATGCCTTCACTGTTCCTTCATAGGATTTCCTATCCTCGCTTATATGCCTGTGATTTCTGGAATCTTAATAAAGCCTGATGTTTACAGTGCAGTGTGAGAATGCAGAGAATTTCTTATCTGTGCCTCCCAGCTGCTTGTTTTCCTTCCCTCAACTGTTCTTTGATTTGCTAGACTTATTTACCTGCTTGTGACAAATTGCACATGACTATCAGCCAGAACAGATATCTGAGTATATTTGAAGTAATAATTAATGATGCACTAGTTCCATTTCAGATGATTAAAAACATTGTAGACTGTGAAACCTATCTATTACTAAAAGATGGTACTTAACTGTCCTCAAAGGCATACTCTCTCTCACTCTCTTTTCCCAATATAGAGGTGCTCAGGAGAACTGCAACAGTGGACCTGACTTTGTGGTGGTGGATGGTGTTCCTGTCATGCTTCCTTCCTACGATGAAGCTGTTAGCAGTGGCTTGAATGCCTTAGCACCAGGATGTATGTCCCCTGCAGGCCAGGGGTATATTTTGCAGGCTGATGATCAAAACCCTCCAGCATATCCTGGGCCAGATGATTTGGACAGGTTGCCAGCAGAGTTTGATACCTGTGACAGCATTTCAGGATCTTCTGAACTTCTTCAAAGTTTATACACATCTTCAGTGTGTCAGATGGGAGCATATCCTGTCTCAGAGAGGACTGATGCTATTAACAGCACCACTGGGGAAGTAGCATCTACCAGCCCAAGCATTGACATTGCAGATGGTAATTTTGATTTTTGAACATTATGTGGGCTTACTTTAATGTTGGGTTATTTTTCTTCTGTATGAAGAAGCCATATGATTGTGCTTGTGAGAAACAATTTGGATTTGGTCGCTCTTTCTGTTCTGTGTTTGTTTTGTTCGTGATTTATTTAAAAGAATACACATTAATTCTCTACAACCCAAAGTTAAATTACCACTGTCTTGCATCATATTCTACCAAGGGTTTGTCTTTTAAAAGAATTAATTGCAGGAGAAGGCTAGGGTTAGTGTTTTCTGACTACACAGTGTTAACAGACTCATTGGATATCAACTGATTTCCTCACTCTCCGTGTTTCTAATCCAAAATGAGTGTTTAGTAATAATAAATTTCTGCCTCTTGAAGTACAAAGTGCAGCAAAACAACGAGTGTAACCACAAAAGGCAAGACAAACCTTTCTCCTTTGAGTAAAACATACCTGAAGACTCACCACCAGCATTATGTGCCATCAACTAAGCTAATAAAACAATGTTAACATTTTATCCACTACAAACTACTGAACACTTGTTGGAAGTCTATTTGACTCATTTTGTTAGTTACAACAAGTAACTGATTTATCAAATGAGACCACATCCTATCTCAGAGAAAATTGATGCTGTTAACATTCCATTAGATTAAAAACCCACAACATGTGGGGAATTTGGGTTACAGTATGGACTTGAAGAATGGGGATCACTTTACAAGGCCATTTCTTCATCTTATCAAAAATCGTAAAATATGCACAGTGAATCACAATAAGATTCAGTATACCTACCTAGTATTCCATTATCACATCAGAAAAAAAATCTAATCATCTTGTTGCAGTATTGATTTCCCAGTATCAATACTTCCCATTTCAGTGGTTTTAGAATGTGCTTACTATTGCTTTGTGTTATGATCATTCAGGGTGTACTATATAATAAATGAACAGTAGCCACCTAGTGTAAGCTGTCCATTATGAATGAGAATAGATTAGCACAGTTGTTCATTCTAACTCCTTTTATTCTAGGAATGTCTTCTGCTGTGAAAGCAAAGGAAAAGACACAAGATCATAGTTTTAATCCAACATTTGATAGGCTCTACTACAAAATGATTTCAGTAAGCTTTAAGATTCTGGCTAGTTGAAGGATTGGTAGCCTCAACATGTTACATATTGAGCTTCTTCACACAATTTACTAATTCAGATGGACTGATATTAGTCCTGAATGTATGCCAGACTTTACACTCGTTAGTTGAGTAGACATACTTTCAGTCTTCATTGAATTCTTGTCTTGAAAACAGGGTAGTAGTAGTGCTTCACTCCATAGACAGTTGTGCTGATTTGTATGAAACACCCAACTCTGTGATTGCACAAGTGCAGTGACATTAGAAAAACATAATCTGAATCCATGCATAGCTGACTGCCTTAACCACTTAGCAACAGTGACCTTATTGGTGGCTTATTGTAGCTCAATAAAATTGCAGGTCCTCCCATGAGAGAATTCACAATTAAAACCCAATTAACTCTTTCTTTTATTTTCTAGAAATTCCATTGATGGATGAAGACCCTTAATCTACACAAATCTTGCTCATACTTTTGTGGAGGTTTGGGGAAAATATCATGCACATATGTATACATACATACCTATATATCTATATAAATCTCTATATAAAAACTGACTAAAGATGGGGGAGGGTATTTTCTGTTTTTATATATCTTTCACATTATGATGTCACCAGATTCTGTATGCATATCTTAATCAACTTTGGAGGTTGAGAGCATCAGCTATTCAAAAGCAGCTTTACAAAATGAATCCTGAGGATTTGATGAGACTAGTCACTGAAAAAGAACAGTAAATTCATGGATAGTGACGATTGTATCTGCATCGCAGGAAGTTTTAACAACTCTTTAGAAACACCAGAGAGAGTGATTTGTGGTACAGGTACAAAAATGCCTAATGAAACATGTCATATTATGTAAATTTTGCTTTATCAAAGCTGCTTCATATTTATGATTGCCCACAATTTGCAAAAGAATCCTAATTTATTTGGGGGGGGGGGGCAGAATAAACAGTGTTGAAATTAAACTGAGAGAGGGTCATTCCTTAATAGTCTGTGTTTACTAAGCTTGTGGAAGGAAACTTTAGCTAATGATAGTGTCATTGAAAGAGCTGGATGTGACAAGTAGAACACCAGCAACCAAAAAACAATTGCTCTTCTGGGTAACAATAACAAAAAGAAAGAAAGAAAAAGAAATTAAGTCATGATCTAAAGAATGTTGTCATGTTAAGATAGTACAGAATGCTTAAGATAAAACAGAAGTAAGCATTATAACAGCTACATTGCATTTGACTTGATTATCTTACGAAACTCTTCAAGATGTTAAAAAAAAAACAAAAAACACCTGGGTCACAATCCAAGAATTGTTAAGATTATATTATCTTTTAATAATTCCCAAGATGGACAAGTGCCATCGTGGTCTGAAGCCAATTGAGCGCAGAGAAAGGAGGTGCAGGTTGCTTGGATGAACTCAAAGGTATATAGAAATACAAAACATTTTTAATAAAAAGCCAAAGAGATTATTTATTAAAAAACAAAATTCAAATTATCAAGTGAAGACTCAGCATATTCACTTGTATTTAAGAACAGCAGAATTATGCCTGTCTGTTGGAAAACTGGAACAGAAAACTGCAGTGAAGAGTCAATGAACTGATCTGCTTCATCCTCTTATGGTTGCAATACTGTAGAAGCAGATGTGGCTGACAACTGTGGAAGCAGCTACTCACTGAAACTCTATTCCATTCCCACCGTCTTCATGCAATTTATTCTAAATCTGATATCTGAGCCAATGGCAGACATTCCACATAACATCTCTAAATTCTGTCATAGTTCATACTAATCTAGTCACATTCTTCATTCTTCAGGCAACTATAGAGGTGACTATATACATGGCCATCACATGAAGGCCAATATTGGAATCAGATAAACTACATAATTGGAAAACTTGGAAGCAAAATGTGAAAAGGTTCTAGTAGACCTCAAGTTGAACATGAGTCAACATGAGTGAACAGTGTGATGCAGCAGCTAAAAAGCCAATGCAATTATAGGCTGCATCAATAGAAGTATTGTATCTAGATCAAGGGAAGTAATAGTATTACTATTTTGCTTTGGTCAGGCTTCATCTGGAATATTATGTCCAATTCTGGGCACCACAGTTCAAAAATGATGTAGCAAAATGGAGCTTGTCCAGAGGAGGGCAAAACAAAATGGTGAAAGGTCTAGAAACTATGCCCTATGAGGAGCAACTTAGGGAGCTGGGTATATTTAACCTGGAGAAGAGAAGCTTAACAGGTGATATGATAGCCCTGTTTAAATATTTGAAGAGATGTCACGTCGAGGATGGAGCAAGCTTGTTTTCTGCTGCTCCAGAGTACAGGATCTGGAACAATGGATGCAAACTACAGGAAAAGAGTGGAACTTCCTGACAGTAAGAGCTGTTTGACAGTGGAACCCTTGGACAGTGGTGGAGTCTCATTTGGGGGGGGGGTCTTTAAACAGAGGCTGGATGGCCATTTGTTGGGTGTCTTTGATTGTGTAGTTCTGCATGGCAGGAGGTTGGACTTGATGGGCCTTGAGGTCTCTTCCAACTCTATGATTCTATTACAAGATGAAGAAGCTCCATTGTCTCTGTAAAAACAAGATGAGGAAGAGATAATGGCACAGAACAATATCAAAAATTAGACTAAAACTAAAAAAGAACTCCAAATCAATCATTAGGGAGAACTAAACAGTGGCCTGCAGATTGGAAACACACAGTATACATTCCAATGCCCAAAAAGGGGGGACACCAAAAATTGCAGTAATCACAGAATCATTACATTAATTTCCCATGTAAGCACAGTGATGATCAAAATTCTATAGTGAGGAATTTTTACTATATTTTGAGCAAAAAGTACCACATGTCCAAGTTGGATTCAGAAGAGGAAGAGGCATGAAGGATCTTATTACAAACATATTGGATAAAGGAGCATACCAAGGAATTTCAGAAGAAAATTATCAAAGCCTTTGTTTGTGTAAATCGTGAAAAACTATAGCTCGTTCTTAAAGAAATGGGTGTACCACAACATCTCATTATCCCAATGCGTAACCTGTATTCAGGACAAGAGACCACTGTTAGGACAGTATATGATGAAGTAGAATGCCTTCCCATTGCAAAGGGGGTTAAGTAAGGTTGCATTTTATCACCCTATTTGTTTAACTTGTATGCTTAACATAGCACACGCAAATCTGGATTACACTCTGCAGAAGGAGGTGTAAAAATATGAAGAAGGAATGTTAGCAAGATAAAATAACTCAGATGACACCAAACTACTAGCAGAAAATAGCAAAGACTTGGAATGATTACTGAAGAAAGTCAAGGAAGAATATACAAAGGCAGTTTTACAGCTGAACATTAAGAAGAAACAATTATGACCACAAATGATTTAGATAACTTTAAAGCAGGCAATGACTCCAGAGTTTCCATACCTTGGCTCAGTCATAAACCCAAATGAATACTGCAGTCAAGAAATCAGAAGACTATGGCCCAGTACAGACCAGCACTTTGCGCCGGCCTGGAGCCAAAATGAGGGCTTGGTAGGGCTGAGCATTTGCATGCTCCCAAGCCCCACCGTGTGCCGTGCGCTGCTGTTTACATGGGGCGCACCATGATAACATGTCTCATATGCTGCATCCAAACAGCATGGTGCACGAGGGACGTCATAGCGCCACACCAGAGCGCTTATGGCACATTTGTAGTGGCAGGAAAAGGAGCCGCGTTTTATGACTCCTTTTTCAAGCAGATCATTGCCATGACATACGGTTGCTGTGGCAACGATCCAGGGCAGATAGGGGTGGCGTCTTGCCACCCCTTTCTGCCATCTGTATAGCCCCTAAGACTCAGAAGAGCAGCTATGAAGGAACTAGACAAGATACCAAAATCAGAACTGTCCATGTCATTGTATTTCTAATTTCTGTGTATGGCTGTAAAAGCTGACAGCAACGAAGTCTGATAGGAAGAGAATCAACTCATTTGAGGTGTTGAGCTGAAGGGGAGTTCTGCAGATACTCTGGGGTGCCAGAAGGAAAAATAAATGACTCCTAGAGCAAATCAGGCCTGAGCTTTGCCTGGAAGCTAAGATGACTAAACTGAGACTGCTGTCCTTTGCACATATCATGGGAAGATATGACTCACAAAACAAACAATAATGCTAGACAAGGTGGAAAACTGTAGGAGAAGAGGAAGACTGTATTGCAGACAGATGGAAAGACTCAGTCAATGAAGCTACAGTTTGCAAGACCTGAATGGGGTTGTTGATGACAGGAGGACTTGGAGGTCTCTCATTCATAGGGTTGCCATAAATCACTGGATAGCAGTTAACAACAATGCTACTGTTATTTTTATATATACTTTGAGAGCTTAAATTATTCCTCATATGTTACTTAGGGCAAAGTTATAACAGTACTGAAGAAGCAATCAGTAGTATTATGGCTGTATGAAAGGATGGATAGAAGTACTTCACTCTGACTCTCTATAAGGAAGATTTCCATATTCTCATTGTATTGTGACATTAAATCCATAAATGGGCACTGTATGTTTCTTTTTGTCAATTTTAAATATCTGGTACTGTCCACCCAGCCATCCTTGGAACTTTGGGGGAGAGAAATAATTCTCATTTTAGGTACCTTGATCTTGATGAGAATTCATTTCCCCTTCTATCCCAGCTGGTATTTGACATATTTAGAAAACTCCCATTGGTGTTATTTAAGGAGGAACATTCCTTCTTGACATGTTGCTCATTTCCTGCATAACTTAAAGGAAATTCTCATAGGTTCTTGGTTCCATACTAAAACAGTTTTAAAGAAGGGCATAGTGGTTATCTTCAAGAGTGCTGAAGAGGAAAGCCAAAAAGTGATCATAAAGTCTAAATAAGATGGAGTCCTGTTTAAGAATGTGTATTCTAAATTAAGGAAAAATCAGAAGCTGTCGAGTTTTTAGGAATCTCAGGGAAAATCAAATTAAACGTTATAGAATGTTCTGGCCAATATCTTCATTAACTAACTGGTGTTATCTTCTGATAACAGCAACAATCTGAAACGTAAGGTAACAACAACAATCTGAAATGTAAGGTAAGGGTTCAAAATGACTTGTTTTTACTTGGTTCTTGTTTTGTAATTTTCTATTTTGGCTTAATGACTTCTGCTTCATGACTGGCTAATTTATATCCAGTATTCTCTTTTCATTTGCTATGTTCATCGTATACTGTTTCCAGTTAGAAGTTCCAAAACTGCTATAAATGGTAAGGTATATGTATGCTTCCAGGCCACAGACCAGCACTGTGTCATTAAATAATCATTTGTTTTCATTTCACTGATGCCTGCATACTTGACCCTAAGTAAGAAAGGGGACAGGTTTGACATTTAAGTTACAGTTGATAAACAAGACCACTTCTTACTGAATGCTTCCTAATCATCTGACTTATTTTTGTTATTCCTAATACTTTAGTTTACAAAGTATATGTAATTTCTGGAGGGACTTCTCTTGATCATACAAATCCTGATTGATTTAGGAAACTGTATTTTTCATTTTGTACAATAATTATATCTGCAATATGCTTAGAAAAACATATTTCACCTTTGTATTTTGCTTCTACAATAGTGATCAGATTCACAAATCACCATGCTAGGTAGGTTAGGCAGAAAAACAGTGGCTTCTCTCTGGCTCAAATGGTGGCCTTCATAACACCAGGTTTTCTCATAACCAGTTCTCATTAACCTTCACCACTGCTTGAGTCAGCAGCTTTAGCTGATGGAAACTGCATTCAGTAACAAGCTCTTTACTACTGTACTGCTGAAATAAGTAATTTTAGAGAAAATGCAAATAGATTCTTAGCCAGTGTAAAATCTGATTTTTTAAAAAAATATAAAGGATGTCTTTGCTACCTTAGTAACAACGATTCTTCCATAGAGCTCTGTTGCAAAAAGGTCTTTAAAATCAGCATTCTCAGTCTAAGCTTTCCATATATAAACACCCACATAGACACTGATAATATTCTGAAGAGCATATGATGTAATACATAATGGTACAATGATATAATTAAACCTACAATAGGTGGGTGGGACTCAAGGGTTGCACAGGTTAATAGGGAAACAACTGTGCCTTCTTAAATGTCATGGCTCAGAATAATGCAAACATGTAATGCAAATAACAAGCACTTCTAAAAGCCCTGGAAAAATATTTTCAGTGCAATAACGTTTGGGTCATTTAAGGAGCAGCTCCTTGATAGCCAGACACTGAGTAATGGGCCCATACAGACAGGCCAAAATAAAGCTGCTTCGGGTCACTTTGGAAGTATGCTGTTTAAATGATGCATGCATCCTAAGAGTCCGGAAGCCATGCCAAAGCCATGTTCCAGTCCTAAGGACTAGAGTGTGGTATATGTCTTATTTTCATGAGCCACACATGTTGTCCTTTTGAACATGTCCTGTCAGTGCATTTCATGGCTACTGGATCATCAGGTATTGCATTGCAACAGTCAAGTTGTGCCACTTCTGCTAAAACAACTGACCTTTAAAAAAAATGTAAACTAACCTGTTTGTGGGGGATTATTAAGGGAACAAAGTCTGAGGATATGATATATCTCACGGAGAGGTATTTTTCTGCCATCAAAACACAAAATATGTTTAGGTAATCTTTTAAATACACTTTTGAAACTAGCATATTTTATTTTAAAAATATCTGAACTAATGCCAGATTGATTTCATTTAGAAACTAAACCTGTTACCTTGCTCTAGCAACTGGGAGTTTGCATTGCATGATTTTAAAGGGGACATAGTGAGCATTAATCTTCCTTCCTGCCTTCCCTAATGAATATTGGTAAGGATGGATTGCCAAGAAATCAATACCAATGAAGATACTTAAAGTCATTATACATGCATCACAAACACAAATATTCCTGGTTCACAGATGTGTGGGGGCATAATACTTGGCTTTTATGCCATCCTTTGTTGTTACGTGTCATAAAGTTGGCTTCAAATTACAGCAATGCTATGAAAGAGAGACCTCCAGGAGCCCTCATCATCAGCATCCCTAAAACACTTATCTTGCAAAGTCAGGGTTGTGGTTTCTTTGACTGAATTAATCCATTCGTAATGTGTTTTTCTCTTTTCTTACTGCTTTCCACTTTACTGTGGATTATCGTCTTTTCCAGTGAGCCTCGTGTTATGTCCAAAGTAAGATAATCTTAATATAATTGCTTTGGATTCTAATGAGAGTTCAGACTTGATTTGCTCTTACTCATTTATCTGTCTTTTTGGCAGTCCATAGTATCTCCAGAATGCTTTAAGCAGCATTTTGCAAATGAGTTAATTCTCTTCCTGTCAACATTCCCCCCCCACCCCCACTTTCCAGCTTTTATAACCATACATAGAAATCAGAAATAGCATGACATAGATAGTTCTGACATTAGTATTTAATGATATATTGTTACACTTGAGGATCTTATCTTTATTAGCTGGCCTTAAGTCTTTTGGTTTCTCTTAACTGCAGTCTCCATTTTGGCTAACTGAGTGAAAGTATAGTGACTCTATAACTATTCCAGTGTCTATGTTACCCACTTTGAAGTTACATAAATCATCTGAAGTCATTGTTTTCTTAATATTCAGCTTTTGCACTTTCTTCTTTAACCTTCATGAATAGTTATACGAAGTCTTTGCCTTTTCTGCTAGTAATACATTGTCATATGCATATCTTAAATTACTGCTGCTTCTTCCCTAAATTCACAGTTCCAGTGTCCTCCAGGTCTCATCCTATTATCTGTATGACTTGTTTTGAGAATAAATTGAAGAGCTAGAGTGATGAAACAATGCTGTATCTAATTCTCTTGTCAATTGAAAACCATTCCGTTTCTCCATATTTTGTCTTGACAGCAGGCTTTTATCCAGAATATAGGTTATGCCTCAGAAAAATCAAATCTTGTGGCACTCCCATTTCTTTTAGTGATTCTTAGTTTTTCTTGAACTACACAATCAGACACTTTGCTGTACTCTATAAAGCACAGGGTGATTATCTTCTGAAGTTCTTTGATGTACTCCATTAGCCACTATGATATCTAAATCCCGCTTGGACATCTGCTGTTGCAAGTGGTAAAGTGGACCAAATCATGCCTCTGTCTGTTCTTATGGTGTGTAAATTCAGTCACTTTGGAGGTATACCTGCGATAGACACAGTGGCCACAAATAAGATGTCCTGTAGGTCTGGTGTAATTTCATGTTCCTGAAAAACTGAAATAAATCCTATCTCATGAATGGGATCTTGGTTAGGTGTAAGAACAAAAGCTAAATCCTTATTTAAAACTTTTTCCCAACACAGTGAGTGTCATGCTTGACAGATTAACAACTGTCTTTTTCTCTGGGAGTGTCTGGGAGAAAGGGGATATTTTTTACAATTTGTTTCTTGTGACTGAGGGATGTAAATTGCCTTCTGGAGTTGTCCCTGTCTCCCAAAAAAGATGAAGATTGCTGTTGCAATTTGAAGATTGTCCAGGGTTGTTGTTGTGTTGGTTTTTTTAAAGTATTGTTTTCCTGCAGAGACAAACTATAGTTTGAACATTTATCAATTTGATTAAAATTTGGCAGGGGAAAATGGAAGATAACATTTTGTCTACTTTCTTCACACATATATAATGATAAAAACACTGTTATTTCTCCCTCAGGCATCTTTTTTCCTTCTTTATAAACTAGGGGATCCCAAATGCTTTAGCATTTCTGACAAAGAAAATGCAGTAATCCCTTGACAAGCCTAGCTGCCTTTTTCTTCACCAGTATATAATGTTCCAAATGATGCTGCATCATAAACATATATAAAGATACTGGAATACAGGCCATTTGATATTCAATATATTCAGCTCAGAATTTGCCTTCTTCCTCTGCTCCCCTTTGCAATCTACTTGGATTCTGAGCACCATAAATATTTTGGAGCCATCCACAAACTGGCTATGTCACAACTCTTTTCCAAGTCTTGATCATTTTAATAGATCACAGATTGGTCTCAGTTCACATTGGAGAGGTTGAGAGGCCAAATATGTGACCTCCCCTACTCCTTCTCAGAATTCTCTCTGAACAAAAGCATGCCTAGATATGCCATGTTATTATATTATAAATTTAATATCAGGCTTAGCCAATCTTCAAGCAATTGCTTGAAGGACTGGAGGATACAGGTTGAAGTTTCCCCAAGCTATTGACTGTTCAATTTAAATTTCCACATCTGGGAGCTGCTCAGTACTGAAAATAAATGCCTTGGTGTATAAAAATAATCATTGTTTTTATGTGGATAATGAAGAATCAAGACTGGCCTAAAGCCATACAAGGAAAATGCAGATGTCTTCTTCACTGAGTTATTCCTTGGATCCTGGTTTGTTTGTTTACATGATTTGTGAGATGCCTTTCTTGCCAAAATAGGGCTCAAAGTAACTTGAGTTTAGTAAGCTAATGCTTTGTTCATTTTATTTTAAAAGCAACTGACTATTTCTGAACTCATTACTGTACTGGGTTCTTTAACAAATATATTGGATTATAGTTAATTTTCTAACCTCAATTATGACCTTCTTCATACACTGAAATGCTGGACAGAAGCATGCTGTCTGGCTGTAAAAGAAGCACTGGAAAAGTAGCCTGTCCCTCTCACATATAGTTAACCCGTATTTTTCTGTGCACAGACCAAAAAATATGTTTAATACATGGAAGTGCTGCTCTGACACTTCCTCTGGAAAACATAGACAAAAGGTATCCTTCAGCTTGTTCTACTTCATGGCGTTTGAAAAGCAAGCATACTGATTTGTCACAGAGGAGGACTACTTACCTTCCAGTAGTGTGAAAATGATTACTGTATTTGACTACTTGGTACAATTACTTGTAAGCTGTTCATATAAATCTCTATTTTGTTCACTTGCATTAACATGTTGTCTACTAACATGGAAAAATATGTCTGCCCATTTCCATAAGCTAAGGCATCACAAATTTGTAGAGATTCATTTTACAATGTTCTGTGCCATCTATATTGCACATGTGTGTTCTTTCTTTCACTCATTTATACACAGAGAAAAAGATCTGTAGTTTCTTTAGAATCATTCCACTTATTTTCTTTTACCTGTCATGGTTTGATGGCTTGCATTTTACTAGGCCAATTACATTTTTGATAACCATGTAATCATCTGTCTGACAACCAGGGGTATCTAAGAAGGAGGTTCTTTGAGATGCTCTTGTGTCTGGTGTTCACATGAACATGCTGTCTTTCAGGGGTTGCAACACTTGCACAAAAGGCTATAAGGGAGATATCTAAATTATTTGAAAATGCAGTTCCTTGGAGCTTAGCCAGTATTACTTTGAGATGCTCCTGACCCAGAAGAGAGAAATGTAGATTGATGGAACATGGTAAGACAAATGCCTGGTGTTATATTTTCTGCAGTCTAAATCGGCTAATGTGATTAGCTTTTCTTGTGCAACTATCCCCTGCACTTCATGATTTGGATTTAATGGAAAGCAGCTAGGAATGTATTAATGATAACTGTAGTTTGATTTGAAGCACTTGTTTCCAGCTGGTGCAGAATAACTGCATGGCAAATGCCAGGAGCAATTCTTTTGTCAGCAACTCAGTGAGAATCATTTGGCTTTGCTTATCTCTCTAGGCTGTTTCCCCATATGAAATTTCTTGGTTACAAGGATGCTTCTGTAAATCATCCCCATGTTGAAAGCATTGTGCAAAGTATTGATAAATGAATCTGCCTTAGCTTTGCATATCCCAGCTTTTTGTTGCTATAACATACAAGAACTAATGTGAGTAAAAACTTTGGCTTAAATCCAATTGTAGAAATATAGCAGTCTTGCCGAAACAGACAGCTCTGAAGGCGTGGCTTCAAGCCACCCCTGAGAAAGGCAGATCAAGGCCATGGCAACTGCATGCTGCGGCCCTGATCGGGCTTTTTGCCGGCCCAAAAAAGGCGGCAAAATGCCACTGCTTTTGAGTGAATAAAAAGCTGGCTTTTCCACTGCACCACCAGAGTGCCACAAAGCTGCCTGCCATGTGGTTGGGCAGGTGGCGTGACACCGGCTTGAGGGCACTCTCAAGCCAGCACAAAAGGGCCATCTGTTTCGCCTCTTCTTTGACAAAGGATATGATGTTGATTTATTTGCAAATGCCAAAGGTTTCATGCATCTCAAGGTGAGAGGATCTGTAACATGTTTTTCAAACTTCAAAGAAAGAAAAAGAACTGCAGACTACAAAATGGAAGATGATCAAACTCAGAATAATTGATGCAGAAAGAGGGGTGTGTTTAGAACCAATAAACAAGAAATGACATGAATATATGCTTTGCACTCTCCAACTACTGCATGAATGTATGATAAAGTTGCTCAGTTATTCCCAAGAGTAATTTGGTATAATTTTTTGTGCACTGTATGTGTGGAAAGATATACAGTTGTCCCTCCATTTTCACTGACTTCAAGTCTGCAGTCTTGGTCCTTGTTGGACCGGCAAGCGGGGAAGGTTAAAATGGTGTGCATACCTATGGCATGCAGGAGCATGCAGCCATTCAAACCAATGGGGCTTGAATATCTGTGAACTTCAATTTTCTCAGGGGGGTCCAGAACGGATCCCCCATGAAAATGAAGGGATGACTGTATATCATTACTTCCAAACCCTGCTTTCTAGCATTTAATATAAAAATATGAAATCAGTCAGCTAGTGAGGAGGAACCAATAGAAGCAGTGTGCATGTGCATGCATATTTTTGCATGCATGTGTTAGTGTGTATGTGTGTGTAAGAGAGAGAGATCGAGAGAGAGCAAACAAAAATGATGGAATTTATTTGATACACACACACACAAAGGGAGATTATACTGAAAGTCAGATACATGAACATAACATATTGGGCTGCCTCCTGGGCATCTGATGCAAGACTGTGGACATGCTGCTTGCAGATAAGTTATGCTTACAGTCAGCTCTCCTTATACACGGATTTTTTATCCACGGATTCAAGCATCCACGGCTTGAAAATATTTTTTAAAAGTATGAATTCCTGATAGCAAACCTTGATTTTCCATTTTATATAAGTGACACCATTTTGCTCTGCCATTGTATTTAATGGGACTTGAGCATCCACGAATTTTGTTATTCACAGGGGATCCTGGAAACAAACCCCAGTAGATAACAAGGTTTTGCCTTGATCTGTGTCCTATTAGCATATTTTTAAATAAATAAAAATATGGTATACAGTTGGCCCTCTGTTTTCACAGAGGAATCCGTTCCGGACCCCCTTGCAAAAGCTGAGGCTCATGCATAGCCAAGCCCCATAGGCTTGAACAGAACACATGCCTGTGGGGGCCCACCCCACTGGAAAAATGGAGGTCACCCCTCCGTGAAACAATGGGGGCCCACCCCTCCCAGATCTATGCGTTAGGAGGGGCAGATGTATATCCTTAGGTTTTAAGTGATTTTTCCCCTCTAAAAGGAATCAAAATTTAAAATTCACACTGCTTTGGGATGTCTCACTTTTCAGGGAACTGTGATATATTCAAGGAATATATTGTAGAATAGACTACAGCTTCAGAGAACAGAAAACTTACTTTTGGGGACTATAAATCATAGAACTTTTAAGTTCGCACTGGCCATGTTGGTGGGAGATTCTGGGAATAGCAGACCACCCCACACCTCAAATCTCCAGGTTCTAAGGAAACAGACCAGCATGATGCCACAGGGCTGTGGTCCTGAGGGTGCACTCCTTTTTGGGCTGGGTTTCTGTGGTCCAGGCACAGCTTTAGCATGTCTTCTGCAGTCTTGGGAACCTGCATCATTTAATCATCCTGCTCCCAAGTCCCGCAGAAGCTGGCTTTTCCTGCTGCCTCACTTTAGCTTTTCTGGTAGGATTCTTTCTATGTAACATCAAGCACAAAGCTGGTGGTGAGATAAAGAATGGTGATGATAAGTAAAGTTCCAGGGTAAATGTGATCAGTTTACCAAAACAGCTTCAAACTAACTTCCTGATCCTGTGTAGAGGATGGAGAAGGATGTGCAGCTGAACAAGATTTCATTTTTTTCTAGTGATACAGTAATACAAGGCATAAATATTAAAGGTTATAACTACAAGCTGAAGGCATTTGCTGGTGACTTGGTCATCTTTCTAGAAGATTCCTCAAGAAGTACTAACAGGCTAATGGAAATTTTGACCGAATTTGGTGAATGGGCTGGATTCAAAGTGAATAAAGACAAAACAGTGATGTTAACAAAGAACAAAATTAGAAGAATTATGTAAAACAGGATTTAAGGCCCCCCCAAAAGCAAAATACTTAGGTGTTAGAATACTAAAAACAAATTAGGAGCTGTTCAACAATAATTATAAGACTACCTTGAACAAAATAAAAAATGATCTTCAAAAGTGGACCAATCTAACATTATTGATAGCAGGGAGAACCTCAACAATTAAAATTAAATAAATTTAGAACACAGGGGGAAATCGTGGAAAAAGAATCTTAAATTTAAAGCTATGAGTTAAAAGAAAATGATTAAAAAATGTCTTTTAAATGGCATCTGACACCCGAGAAGATAGACAAAATGTTTAAGACAAGAAAAAATATATAACGGGTGGGAAAATGTTGGAAGTGCAAAGAAAAATCTGGGACATTTTTTCACATGTGCACGCTTTGGTCCTAAAGCAAAGATCTTATTGGTTAAAATCCACTTAGAGATAATCAAGATTTTGGGTGTTAATGTCTTAATGATACCTGAGGTGTATTTATTGAATATGTGACATATATTAGATGAAAACATCAAAAAGAAATATTAGAGAATTTTGTTATCTATGATTACTGCAACCAGGCTTATCTATGCTAGGAATTGGAAGAGAGGAGAAATGCCAACAGTTGAAGATTAGTTATTCAAGTGATATGATATAATATAGAATTAGATAAACTAATAGTTTTGATAAAAGATAAAAATTTGACAAAGAATAAAAAAGAAGGGGAAGATATGATTTTGTTTTGGCAAGAAAGATGGCCACAATTTCCAGTGCTAGTTCTTTCAGGACTTTAAAACAAGATCTAACATAAAATGGTTTTATAACATATGTATAATATATTATTATTCTGTATATTATTATTATACATTCTAGGTGGTTTTAGTGAATATGATTCAAATATAATGTAAGAAATCAACTTTACACAAACCAGCAACTTCAATATAGCATAAAGATGAGCTGAGAAACCAAGGATTATTTGAAGAAAGGTGAAATACATATTAAAAATCCATTTTCTCTGGGGATAGGAAGTCATTTATATGTTTTATATTGAAAGTGGTGTTATTAATTTTTATGTAATGGTTTTGTTTTGTTTGTTTTGTCTTGTTTTGCCTGTGGCTATTTTTACATGTTTTTGTTAATAAATACATTTGCCCCTCCCTTTTCATAGACTTGGAGTCTGCAGTCTCGCTTTTCACAAGAGGGACAAGTGGAGGAGGTATAAAATGGCGGTGCGCACCCACTTACGGTCCCACACACACACCTCAGGCGCAACACACCATAATTTTAAATGGGACTCGAATATTTGCCAGTTGCCATTTTCGTGGGGGGATCCGGAACAGATCCCCCACGAATTGGGAAGGGCAACTATATATTATTTTTCAAATCAAATATTTCAGTCTTTTCTAAACTGATTTTGAAAACTGATGTGTGGCTCACAAATAGGAGAAAAAATAGGAGGAAAAAAATCTCCTAACTGTGCAGGGGAAAGTATAGCTTATATTCTGAAAGGCTATTACAGTGGACATTTAGTATCCACTGGAGTTTGATTCCAGGAGTGTCCCCACCCCTGGATACCAAAAATCATGGATACCCAAGTCTCATTATATGCATTGGCACAGTAAAATGGTGTCCCTTATATAAAATGGCAAAATCAATGTTTGTATTTTGTTTTGTTTTTAATATTTTCAAGCAATGGAAGGTTGAATCCATGGATACAAAATCCATGGATGTGGAAGGCCAACTGTACTATTTCAAACTGGCTTCAGGTCGGGATACGGAGTTGAGACTGCCCTGGTCGCCTTGGTTGATGATCTCTGTCTGTGCATCGACAGGGGAAGTGTGGCCCTGTTGATGCTCTTGGACCTCTCAGTGGCCTTCGATGCCATAGACCATGGTTTCCTTCTGGAACGCCTGAGGGAACTAGGAATCGGAGGCATTGCTTTGCAGTGGTTCCGGTCCTATCTCTCAAGCAGATTCCAGATGGTGTCGCTTGGCGACAGCTATTCGGCTAAGAGGGAGCTCAAATAAGGCGTCCCACAAGGTGCGATACTGTCACCAATGCTATTTACATGAAGCCACTGGGCGAGATCATCCGAAGACATGGGGCAGTGTTATCAGTACGCTGATGACACCCAAATTTATTTCTCTATGTCTCGGACTGTTTCAGCGACCAAAGAGGGCATCTCTCCTCTGAATGACTGCCTGAGGTCGGTAATGAATTGGATGAGGGAAAATAGACTTAAGTTGAATCCAAACAAAACGGAGGTACTTGTAATAGATAACCCCAATCCGGGTATGGAGATAAGTCTGCCAGTTCTAGATGGCGTCACACTTCCCCTGAAGGACTGCTTCCGCAGCTTGGGAGTGCTCCTGGATTTGTCACTTCAACTGTCTTCGCAGATTGATGCGACAGCCAGGAGTGCCTGTTATCAGCTTCGGCTGATAAACCAGTTGCGTCCCTACCTCGAGCAGCGGAACCTAGAAAAAGTTGTACATGCTCTATAACCTCTCATTTTGATTTCTGCAATGCACTTTATGTGGGGCAACCTTTGTGCCATGTCCTGAAGCTCCAACTGATACAAAACATGGCAGCTAGACTGGTCCCCAGAAAATCTAGGTTTGGCTGAATTACCCCCATTTTAAAGTCACTTCACTGGCTGCCTATTAGCTTCCGGGCACAGTACAAAGTGTTGGTTATTACCTATAAAGCCCTACATGGCCTGGGTCCAGTCTACTTGAAGGAACGCCTCCTCACATATAGTCCTGAATAAAAGCAAATGATGTTTTGCTTCTGGAATTGTTACCTGAAGTGATCATTTCTCATTACAAATTAAAAGTATCAAAGTATGAGAAATCAAAACAAAAAAGACACAGAAAGCAAGGATGGAGATGTTGGACATGTGATGGGATATGTGCACATGCAGTCAAGTCCTCCAAACTTATGGCTTTAAAATAGTACATCTAGCTCACTGTGTATCTAACTGGCTGCTGAGCCATCATCATAAAGAGTGGGGGGAAATAAGAAGTTAATTTCTCATGACACTAGTGTCTCCCTGTGTGTTAGCTGCACATCACTGAATCTTTAATTAGTGTGTATTTCAATTTTTATTATTTTTAAAAAGTATTGTTTCTGTTACACTTTTTTCAGTATTATTATATTTTGAAAACCTTATAAATGAGGCAATCAAGATCAGTGGCATTTGCAGTTGAGTAATAATTTTCCCAGTGTTAAATGAAGCAGAAAGAAATGTCTGGCTCACTACTCAGATTACTCAAGTAATCAAAACAACTGTATAATTTGAAAATCTACAAAGAAAAAAATGCTAAAACCATTGATCTTTCTATTCCACTTCTGTCAACTATGACAGAGCCGTTTTCCAGGTTTTTAGGCAAGTTTCTGCCTAAGGTTCCCACGTCAGGACTACCCCAGATCCTGAGATTTCAGGGCCAAAACCTGAGACCTAAGGGCAACTATTTGTGATGTCACAGGGAATAAGCCCTGGTGACATTAAAAGAGGCAGTCTTTGGTGGTTTTTGTTAAACATGATACATTGAGCATCAACCGTTACAAAAAAATCATAACAAGTCAAACAAATTAAGAAAATGTATGCATGCACTTTTCTTCAAAACAGTGCTCTCACCATAGATTCTTCTCTCTCCACACAGATGATGGTCCCATGAGATTCAGGGCTAGATCCTGAGACTTGGAAACCCTAATTCTGCTATAGTTCAGTCTCAAGCTACCTGATATTACTTGGATCTCCCATTAAAGTATGAACTGGGTCCAACACTACTTAACAGCTTAAACTGAAATTGAATGGCATTGCTGTGTTCAGGGTAATACAGTGGTTCATTTACACCACATTTATGTTACTATATTTTTAATATTGTTTTGTAAAAAAAAGTCTGTATATCTATGATTACAGACCCTAAAGACCCCAGTTCCTTTCTGATTTTGGAAGCTAAGCAGGGTCACCCTTTGGTACTACTTGGATGGAAGACCACCAATGAATACCAGCTACTGTGGGCTATATTTCAGAGGAAGGAACTGGCAAAACCACCTCTGTGTATTCCTTGCCAATGAAAACCCCATGAAATGCATGGGTTCACTATAAGTCAACAGGCGACTTGAAGGCATATACACACATTCCTATCATTGCAGGATGCATGATGAATATATTGGCCTTCATGCTTTGCATGTGAACTGCTAGAGATTTGCAGTCTTCTTTGTTACTTTATATATGTTTTGTTCTTTGCAAAGAGACAGAATGGTGGACATCAGCTAGCATACATAGAAATAATCTGCCAGGTGTATTTTTATCACAACAATTCTAATCAGAGGATAGAAAACATTTTGTAAAATGTTGTGGAAATAACTAAACCCAAGATTTAGTTCTGATCCTACCCACCCACCCCCCAGCCCCTATACACTCCCTGGATCTTTAAGATGACATCTGGATCCCTAAGATGATTATCAGTCCATCTGATAAAGATAAATTAAAATCCACAAACCTGCATACTGTAATAAACTTGTCAGGCCTAAATTAAATTAGCCATCCCAATTAGAGTGGAACCACTAAATCAACAGGGTTTGATGCACCATTCAGTAACTAAGCCAATAGGTCTGCTGTAGCTAGAACTAGCAAATGTATTCAGACATTAGAAATTGGAGAAATTGAAATAGGTAAAGAAATTGAAATAGTTAAAGATTTTTCATGCCTTGGATCAATAATTTATCAGAATGGTGGTTATAGTGAGAAAATCAGAAGAAGACTAAGAATGGAAAGGGCAGTATGGAAAAACTAGACAGGATCCTAAAGTGCAAAGATATAAAACTGAACACTAAAATTAATATTGCCCAAAACATTGTATACCCCATCACCATATACAAATGTGAGAACTGGACAGTGAAGAAAGCGGAGAGGGAAAAAATCAACTCATTTGAGATGTGGTGCTGTAGAAGAATGCTGAGGATACCATGGACAGCCAAAAAGACAAACAAATGGGTCCTCAAACAGATCAAGTCTCAACTCTCCCTGGAAGCCAAGATATCTAAACTGAGGCTGTCATAATTCAGCCGCATCATGAGAAGACATGACTCACCAGAAAAGACAATAATGGTAGGAAAGGTGGAGGGAAGCAGAAAGGGAGGAAAACTGCATACTAGATGGATAGCCTCAGTTAAGAAGGCAGCATTCTAAGTGGAGCAGTTGAAGTTAGAGAGTCTTGGAGATGGTTTATTCATTGGGTTATTACTCAAACAAGTTAATAACTACTAAAATCTCGTTGGTATTACAACTAGGATGCAATATCCCAAATATTATGCAAATAAACTATGATCACTTTTTCCCCTCTGTTACTGTCAGATAGCGTTTCCTCTGGCCTAAGCCCTTGGGCAAAGAAGAGAGGGCTAGCCAATGACCTCCCAACACCAATCCTAGCACATTTATTATTATTATTGTTATTATTATTATTATTACCCCACTGTTCAGCAACAAAAGCTCTCAGAGCAGCTTACAAATGGTTAATTAGACAGTTCCCTGCCCTCAGGCTTACAATCTAAAATTACAGGACACAAGAGGAGAAGGGAATGGTGGTGGGGAAGGGGATCAGGTCCAGCAGTTCTTCTCTCCCTCTGAGGTCTGGGCCATAGCAGATGGACTGGAGGGAGGGCTTTGCTTCTTAGTCCAGGCCAGGCCTGATGGAACTGGCCCTGCCTCTCTCCCTCCAAATCTGGATGGTATCCAGATGGCACCTTCTTCTTCACCTGTCCCAACAGAAGGCAAAGACTAGAGTAACCCAAAGTAAAATCACCTTTCCCTCCCCTCCCACAGAGAGGAAAGACCTCTGTGTGTATGTCAAGTAGCCAAAAGAACTTTGAGGATTAACAAAGAATTTTAAAAGGTTTTTCTCTGTATATTCAAGACTAGAGGGTGAAACACAAGGGCACGAAGGAGTGGATCCAGCCACAAGCAGGCCAGGCCTGTGGCCTGCCCCAACTTGTGCCTTCAGGAGCCAGATAATCCCAGCTCCTTTTTGCTCCAGTTTAAAGGACCAGAGCGCAGTGTCGGAGCAGCTTCAGGCCACTTTGTATCGTGTAAATGCCATGTCCCTAAACATCCGGAAGCCACTTATTTTGGCTTGTCTGTTCTAGGTACCATATCTTGGAACATCTTTCTCTAGGCATTTAGAGAGTTGAAAAGTTACATGAACACTATACTTTCCAGAGATATATTGGAACAGACAACCAGCTAAGGAGACATGACAAAAATCCCTGAAGCCCTCACCTAAAATGGTGCCTTGCCACTTACATAAAAATAGACCTTCTGATCTCAGGTTTTCCCATGGTTAAGAAGGCAGGAATCTAACCATTTGGAGATCAGCCTCAAGCAGGAGCCATCTTCATGCTGCTGGTCAGCTTCCCAACAGAAGAGCTTGAAAGAACAGACTGACACCACCTGAGAACAAAGGCAGTACTGTATATCGCTTATCTCTGACGTTTCCTAATGTTTTGGCACTTCTGTAATTGCATGAAGCTTGATTGACAAAGGGTATCTCCCCAGTTAGCAAGGGGCTCAAGAAAGGCTGCATCCTATCACCCTATTTTTTCAACTTCTAAACAGAGAATATAATAAGAGGGTTTAGACTCAGAATGGAGAGTGAAGATATGCAATCTAAGATATTCAGACAACCCCATAATATTAGTGGAAAACAGCACAGACTTGGAACAATTGCTAAGGAAAGTCAAAGATGAAAGTGAAAAGACAGGATTAATGCTGAACACAAAGAAAACAAAAATAATGACCACAAAAAATACATAAATTCAACCAAGATAATGAGGAAATCAAAATAATTAATGAGTTCCCGTACCTTGGATCAAACATTGATCAAAATGGTGACTGCAGTCAAGAAATCAGAAGAGTAGGAATGGGAAGGTCAGCTAGAACTAGACAAGATTTAAAGAGTAAAGATATACAACTGAGCACTAAATTTAGAATAATTCAAGCCATTGTATTCCCCATCACCATGTATGGATGCAAGAGCAGGATAGTGAAGAAAGTGGATAAGAAGAAAATCAATTCATTTGAGATGTAGTGCTGGAGAAGAGTGTTTAGGATACTGTGGACAACCAAAAAGACAAACAAATGGGTCCTGGAACAGATCAAGCCTGAAATCTCCTTAGAAGCCAAGATGATCAAGTTGAGGCTACTTTTCATACTGTGGCCACACCACAAGAAGGTTCAGATCACTAGAAAAGACAATAACACTAAGAAAGATAGCAAGTAGAAGAAAGAGAGGAAGACCACATGCCAGATGGCTAGATTCAATCAGGGAGGTCATGGAATGAATCCGCAGGACCTAAGCAGAGCAGGGGAGGATTGAGGGGCTTGGAGATGTCTCATCCACAGGGTCGTTATGAGTCAGGGTTGACTGGATAACTATTATTATTATTATTATTATTATTATTATTATTATTATTATTATTATTATTATTATTATTATTATTATTAT
>NC_056522.1:42967512-42984876 GCF_019175285.1 Sceloporus undulatus | reverse complement strand
CTTTATTTATAAAGCACTGTAAATTTGCATAGCACTGTACATAGTGAGTATACAAAAATTAAAACAAAAATTAAAAACTTGCCTAAGGTATACAATCTAAGAAAACAAAATAATAACATTAAAACATAACTTAAAATACAACAAGCACAGATACATAATAATAATCATTCAATCAAGTTGTGAGGTGGAATGTTTCCCTTCACAAAAACATATTAGGTTCCACCTTAAAATTGGTTAAAGAAGTGATAGCAGTTAACAACAAGGACACCAGCCTTATGTAACCTTCTCTCATCCTAAGTGGTAATTAACCCCTTGTTAGCTGGATGTAGCTTGCTTCACAGCCATGAAATAATGTATGAACACATTATCACAATTACACAAAATGGTAACAACATATCTTTTTTAAAAAAAATCCAAGGAGGGCTCCATAGAGCTTTTGGATATAACACACAATTGCAGCTTTCTGCTTTACTTTTACTAGGAGCATATGAATATGGCAACATTATTTTTTTTGTGCTGGAGAATTTCTGGTCTGGGAATTTATGTAATTTTCAGTATGGCCTCAGGACAGGTATAAAGGTGTGCTTATCCTTCTATTTCCTAAGCATTTTGACTTGGGGTTGTAACCATGTCACTGAATTCAAGTGGTTCATTAGCTTCAATTGAATTTAAACAGCTTAATGGTGACCAGCCTTACAGCCCAAGGCGTGAAGTAGGAGGGAAATGCAGTATGTAATGAAAGGTTAGTTGCCCCAAGGGAAGGATGATAAAGTCAAGTTGCAAATATTTCATGCTAAATATGAGGAAATACTGTACTTTCTTGCTTAAAGAACAACTGGAGCAATGTAGCAAGACTGGCAGTTGCTCAAGAAGTTGGATCACCTTCATTATGAGTGAAGTCTAAAATGTTTGTAGTTAATGGGGAAAAAGAAGATGGATATCTTTGTACCTTATATAATTATGAATAATAGCAAGAAAATTGAAGTGTGTGTGTGCACACACATACCTTCAGTGGATAGGAATTTTAAAATATCTCCCTTCTATTACTAGAATTAGAGTATTATCCAACATGATTTGTTTGTGGTAGTAAAATACCATATAAAATACATCTCCATAAAAAGCCCAAATGACATACATCTCCAAACAGTAATAAAGTATTAATCCATGCAAGACTGCCATCAAGCATGAGTATGGTAGGGCACCCATAAAGGTCTGCATCCAAAAGTAGGGTATGCCCCCCCCCCCCCGCACCTGCTCTTTCTCCAACATTGCAATCTTCTTGTCCAGCCACTAGTACTGTCTTTGACTGCCTGGGGAGACTGCTTGCTCCACTGTTTGAAAACCAATGTAGTTTAAACACATTGCCTATCCTTCTGTTGTACAGACCCTCGTAATCTGTCTGTCTCTCTGCACATCTGTGAAATTACAACCTAGTGATATTCATTTATTCATCATGTGCAGGAAAACTCTCTCCATTGTGGTTCCCATCCTACAAAACTGGGCAAACTTTCAATATAGAGGGTTTCCATCACCATCCGTTTATTTGCCCCTACATTTTCCCCCTAATCATTAACCTTGTGAAGTTGAAGGCTTTCATGACCAGCATCCATAGTTTTTTGTGGGTTTTTCGGGCTATGTGGCCATGTTCTATAAGAGTTTATTCCTGACGTTTCACCAGCATCTGTGGCTGGCATCTTCAGAGAATGCTAACCTGGAAGAGAGTGGGTATAAGGTCACATAGTGTGTGTGTGTGTCCACTCTCTTCCAGGTTAGCATTCTTCCAGTGATTTTAATGAAATGTTTTATTGCTTTTCTAGTGCTGTGTTATAACTCAATTTTGTGGGTTTAAATTGTAATATTTTAAACTGCTTAGGGATTTTTCATATGAAAAGCAATCTAGAAATATCTTAAGAAATACATGTAGGATTCCTGCTTATATGAAGAAAAGCAGCTTTATGGAATGTGAAAAACTGCATGAATAAAAGGGTTAAATTCCTCCTCTCTCAGTACACTAGATCTGATTCATTTCCCACTTACTCTTCCCCCCCATCTGCATAAACTTTAACAACAACAAAATATGCAGAACATAACTCTCAGTTTAAATGTGCCTGGATGCTTTAAGCAGGTACTTCTGATTCTATTTCTTATTATTTTCTAAGAGTTAGCTACTTATTCAACAGAGTTCCAAGGCTACCCACCTGTCATGAGGGCAAAGGCAGATTAAGGTGGTTAGGGCCTGGAGGAATTCCCAAAACAGGGCCTTTTTTGTGCACATGACATGCATAAGCTATTCCACATGCAATGGCATAGTAACTACATAAATGCATGAATAAATATTAAAGTGATTTCCGATACCTTTGATCAAACATTGATCAGAATTGAGACTGCAGCTATGAAAGAACTAGACAAAAACCTAAAGTGTAGAGATATACTGTATAGCTAAACAAGAATCATCCATGCCATTGCATTCCCCATCACCATGTATAAAGGTGAGAACTGGACAGTGAAGAAAGTAGATAGGAAGAAAATCAATTCATTTGAGATGTGGTGCTGGAGAAAAGTGCTGAGGATAACACAGACAGCCAAAAAGACAAACAAATGGGTCCTAGAACAAATCAAGCCTGAACTCTCCCTGGAAGCCAAGATGACTAAATTGAGGCTGTTGTACTTCGGCTACATCATGGGAAAAGACATTAGAAAAGGCAATGATGCTGGGGAAAGTAGAGAGCAGTAGAAAGGAAGGAAGGCTGTATGCCAGATGGATAGGCTCAATCAGGAGGCCACAGGCCTGACCCTACAGAACCTGAGCAGAGAGGCAGAGGATAGGGGAGCTTGGAGATGTCTCATTCACAGGGTCACCGTCAATCACAGTCAACTCAAAGGCAGCTAACAACAACAATAACAAAGTGCAATAGGTAACAGTACAAAATCCTCTTGTGTGAACGTTTGACAGAGATACTAATAACCTGATCCTATGCATTTTTACACAACTTTTTCATAGTAATTGAAACACTGGGCAATGAGGAAGGGAGTGGGCAAGAAGAAATGGAAAGCAAGTTATACATTTTACCTTCAGAACATGTCAATGAAGAGCCTGCAGGAATTGTTCCAATTCAACCACTGATAATCCAGCCCTGTATAGGGACATGTAGTTAATGTCTAGAAATTTGGTTATAAGAAATGTAAGTCCCAGGAACATCCCTCACAGTCAGCATATAGCAAGACTGAAGATTTGCATGCTGACTAAACTCCAGCACCCATAGTCATTCTCAGAGAGTATTACAATAGCCCAAGGGATATAAGCTCTGTAATCTCATTCCATGCTGTTATAATAAAATCTTTAAGGCTTCACCTTAGAAGCCTGTCTACTGTTTTGGAATACTCTTAATAAGCTTTAGGTTGTTCCGTTTTCCACATTTGTGCTTAAATTTTGGAGGGGGTAATAGGATCATTCATTCTGATAAATATGCTTGATATAAATGTCACTGCTTTTGATAGTGCTACCAATTCTTGTTGTTGTTGTTTTATATCCCACCTTTCTCCCAATATAAAGTCTCAAGGCAATACCTAGCCACTATGTAAGAACATAGCAAACATATGCACTTTATGTCTATGGGTGTTAAGCGTGAATCCATTTTTGCACAACGTCAAAGGCACAACAAACACAATTTATGGATAATTTAAAGGTGATCATTCTAGCAATATTACCCAAATTCTCATGGTTGTGGTGGTAATAGGACATTATGATGACTGCGCATGAGTGGTTGTACACTATTTCCTCCAGCACTGGAACAAACCTTTATGATGTGAAGTCTAAGGCTTTCATGGCCGGCATCCATAGTTTTTGTGGATTTTTCGGGCTATGATGCCAGCCACAGATGCTGGCGAAACGTCAGGAAGAAAATCTTCTAGAACATGGCCACATAGCCCAAAGAACCCACAAAAAACTATAAACCTTTATGATCCTTGCTGAGTTTTTTGTATAGGGCAAGAGCCTTTATCCTCATCTTGATCTTAGCTTTTATAGCAATCACAAGACCTCTAGAACTGTGTTTATATGGATGTAGTTACAGAGCCCCTTTCATACCTTGGCACCCATGTTATGAAGGTTTAACTTATTTCCAAGTGCTTAGTGACAGTTGTGGTTGGGGCTGATGAGTTCTTCTGTCCCTGTGCCTGGTTGTAGCAATACATGTGACCAGACGAACACCTGAATAGGGCTCTTGTCTTTATGACTGGTACAGTAGTTGAATCCATTCAGAGCATTGCCACCATGGTAACAGTCTTCCATGTTGTAACTTTGACAGCACACCCATAACCATTTTAACTGCAAGAGGGAAACAGGAACACCTATTGAGTTAAATCTGGATGGGATATAAAGCTGGGATTTTTAAAAAATGTAATGTATTGAAAGTTGTTAAACAAATGTTACAATAATGATGCTGATAGCAATTAACAACAACAACAACAACAACATCTTCAATGTAAATGTCACCCCCAGAACTGCACACCATTCAGTATTATAGGTCTTTGGTCCCCAGGAGATTCAGTCTAAAGTACACAATGGAGAAAGACAGGGAAGAGGAGGAATGTTGTAAATGCTATTACACACATTTGAAAAATTGAACCCCACCTGTGAGTACCAAATACATAAGGGGGTTCCCCAAACAATGCCCAGTTAATTCTGTTCCACAGATAGTGGTGATAAATACAAACCCATTCAGTGCAAAGCAGTATCAATCTGAAGAGGCCTCATGAATATATGTCTGTATGTGCACACAGGACATCTTCCAAAGGATGCCACACCTGATCAAATGAGGTTCTGGTCCATATATGTGCATAGATGTAGATTTCCTTGCGATCATGCATTGATCAAAGGCCATACACAACACACACATCAGCATGTTGAGGGTTGGTGAGCCACTTTCCATAGAGCCCCTTTATGCAGGTAGTTAACTAGGTTTTGATTATGGCTGGTTATAAGAATCAATGGTTATGATAAATGTGAAGGAAACTAGAAAAGTGTTGGGAATTTTTTTTTAATATATATATATATATATATATATTTTTGGAGGAGGGAAAGGAGTAGTTTCATGTATAGGAAATAAACAAGACAAAGAGGCAGGGTTGTTTGGAGCAGAAGACCGTTAGTCAGGTGGTAAGGCTGGAAAAGAAGTCACAGACTGGGATACAATTAGAAAACAGATCGTTTTCTGTATTCTGGGGATAACAAAATCTGTGGCTGCTCAAGCCTCATTAAACACAATGAATAGTAAAATTGTGTCTCTTATATAAAATGGTAAAATCATGGTTTGATTTTTGGCATAAATATATTTTTTGAATATTTTCAAGCCATGGATGCTTGAATCCATGGATAAAGAATCCGTGGATAGAGGGCTGACTGTATATGATGTCCCCTTATTCCAAACAGGGACAAACCTACTGTTAAGCAAAGCAAAGCAGATGTCTCAAGCAGCAGGTTTGGGATGTCAGGAAAAAAACAGCAAAGTTGCCAGCCACAGATGCTGGCGAAACGTCAGGAAAAAACTCTGCTAGAACATGGCCACATAGCCCCAAAACCCCACAAACAACAATTAGCTGTTGTTGTTGCTGTTAAGCTTTATTGATAAAGCACTGTAAATTTACACAGTGCTGTACATACAATCAATTAAAAATGAATAAAATAAAATAAACCTGCCAGTGGCATATAATCTAGGTAAAACAACAGAAGTTAATACATATTAATACATATTAAAATTCAAAGCAATAAAATGTAACAAACAAACTAAAATAAGCATAGGATGACAATCATGTAATGTCTGGGAACGCTTCCCTAAACAAAATTGTCTTCAACTCAGCTTTAAAGCTGGTTAAAGAGGTGATGAACTGTGCTCATGCGGGAAAGAGATTCTATGAGTGGGAGTCAAGAAGTGAAAAGGGATGGATCTAAGTGAGAGAAGTGAAAATCTTTGTCTGGGACAGCAGTCCTTGATTCCCAGATCTGAGGGCATGAATGGGGAGGTAAGGAGAAACTAGCTCTGACAAATAAAGATGGCCATATAACCATGCTGAATTATAAGTGTATATCATCATGCTGGATTATAAATCTATATAATCATACATATATGTGTATATAATCATCATAGGCACAGAACAAATGTATTGACATGTACATAGGAGATTATCACATGAGGAAAATTAGGGGGATTAAAAAGGCATTTTCCCGGGAGACTCATACAATTGGGGTGAAGATTTTCAGACGATGTAACGATCTAAGAGGACTTATCCTGGGAAGAACCAGGGACACTCCAGCCACAAACCATTCACAGGATTTCATTCTTACTTTAAAATATACCAGACAACAATCTAGACAACATTTTCTTACTTTTCTTTTCTGTAAATCCCTTTTCCTGTCTCACTGTTATTTTTGAATCTGACATTTCTTCCTCCTTTAATTTTTTTATCTCCTCTTTGTAATATTACTCAATTATCCTCAATTTAAAAAAAAAATTTAGTTTTTTTTAAATTAAACTTTTATATATCTTATGTGATTTTACACTGGGTATAGATGTTTTAATTGTTTTGAATTTTATTGAGATTTTAAATTTTTATCTGTGAGCTGCCTTGGGTGGAGAAAGGCGACATATAAATTAAAGAAAAGAGAGGGAGAAAGAAAGAAAGAAAGAAAGAAAGAAACCATTAATAAGGCCACTTCTGGCAAGACAGAGAAAGCCTTTTCCTCATTTTTCTTGCTTGCCTCACACAGGAACCTGGGTTTATTTGGCTTGGAAACCTTGTTGGGTTCAGTTTACAATCCACCCCCACAGATACCATTTTAACCTTCCTTGTGCAATCTAACAGAGCCGGAGATTGGGGTAGGTTTGAGGTGTTTTTGTGTGTGTGTGTTTGTGTTTTTCATTCAGCCACAATGCTTGCCAAGCTGCTGACTGCTGTAGTTTCCTGAGGAATTAACTCCTGCCTCCTTTGCGCCTCCGAATTGGTCCCAGTGAGTCTTTCTTTCATTCTCTTTCTTTCTCTCTCGTTCTCTTTCGCCTCAGAGGCAGTCACAGCGTCACTTGGGGGGTGCGGGGGGTGCTCTCAGGTACAGCTTGTCTCCTGGTCCTCTTCCAGACTCCAAAAAACAGATTCTAGACTCCAGTCTAAAAACAGCTTTTATTAAAGAAGAAAGAAACCAAAATAGACAGGTCTGTGACTTTTTTGTCAGATCTAAAGCCATAGTGCATGCAGGCTTTTATAGTAAATAGTAAAATCCCTCCCCTTGAGTTTGTGGTATTCTATAATTGGTCCCTTTAGCCTCAAGCTTCCCATGCTTTCATAGAATCATAGAATCATAGAGTTGGAAGAAACAGCAAGGCCATCCAGTCCAACCCCATTCTGCCATGCAGGAACTCACAATCAAAGCACCCCTGACAGAAGGCCATCCAGCCTCTGTTTAAAGACCTCCAAAGAAGACTCCACTCCTTTCTGAGGGAGTGTGTTCCACTGTCGAACAGCTCTTGCTGTCAGGCAGTTCTTCCTAATGTTAAGGTGGAATCTCTTTTTCCTGTAGCTTGCATCCATTGTTCTGTATTCTAGTCTCCAGAACAGCCAAAAACAAGCTTGCTCCCTCCTCAATGTGACACAACCTCAAATACTTAAACAGGACTATTGACCATCTTGATGATGTAATGCTTAACAGTCCCAGAGTCCGGCACATGGAAGATCCGTGTGAATATGCAGCCTTCCACCACCGACAAACATGACATCCTTGAAACTGTTATATGACTGTGAGCTAGTCATTTATCATTATCTAAACATACGAACCATATCAAAAACAAAACACCAATCAATCTTAGTAACATAATAATAATAATAATAATAATAATAATAATTTTTATTTCTATCTTCCCGCCTCTCCCAATGGATTGAGGCGGGATCACAGCAGAGTTTAAATTACACTTACAATATTGCAGCATTAGTTACTGCATTATAACCATAAACATATAATCAATAATGAACACTCTTGTCCAAACAGGTATGTGTATTTATATATTATTGTTTTAAGCCATGGAGCTTACTCCAACTTCTCCCCTTATATAAGCCACTGGCTGCAGAGTAGGAACATCCCATACAATCCAAGCCTAGCTGGTAAGGCTTTTTTTTAATCAAAGGCCCAGTACAGACGGGCAGGGAGCGGCGTGTCCGTGCTGAGTCTAGGCTTTTGAAGTGCGCACTAACTGCATGTTCCGGAACCTAGTCCTTACGGACTCCGTCCACACGGTGGCCACCATGATGACGTCGCCGCCACGCAGCACACAGATGTCACTTCCATTTAGAGCAGCTTCTTTTTGGCAGCATGTAGGTGCCGCACGGTGCTGTTGCTGTGGCACCGACAAGGAGGAAAAACGGGTGGCATGGAGTCGCCCGTCTGTACTGGGCCAAAGTTATATTTCACAGCCTTTTCAACACAATTAGAATGCCTTAACCCTTAAAGAACCAACTCAAGGTTTATACAGGTCTATCTAAATATAAACTATAAATCCCAACTCTAACTCCAATCTCAACTGTAATTTTGAATGAATGAATGAATGAATGAATGAATGAGTCTTTATTTATATACCGCTATTCCCATGATCACAGTGGTTTACAATCAATAAAACATATGAAAGCTACAAAATCCATTAAAAAGAAATCCCCCCCACATTAAACAGTACAGTACAAACAATAAAATATCCATCATTCAATTACAATTTAAAACAGTTAAAACCAATAGCACCCATAACAACCAATGCACTACAGCAGCACAAGAGGAGAAGAGAGGAATTAAGGAATTTAACCAAATTTCTGGCAGGACAGCATCACACAAATGTGATGACAGGTGTGGACAGCACCAGGTAATATCCTAAAAGGGGGTGGGGGTGACACCACTGTTCCTCAGACTTCTACCTCTTGGCAGAAACAGCCTGTGGCCTTCATTTGCTTCCCTTTAAAATGCTTTAAGAGATGGCAGGAGTGGAGTGAAACTCAGTGGGAGGATAAAGGGGAGGCCCCAGAATTTTTTAAAATTCAAATGTCAAAATTTGAAAATTGAACTTTTATTTTTTTTAAAAAATGAAACTAATTTTTTAAATTTTTCTTAAAAAAACATTACATTTTAACCATTTTACAAGTAATTTTACAAGTAACATTAGTGCAAAAAAGCATTGCTAAGGTATGAAATGGGAGGAGGTCAATGAGGGGTGACACCATGAGTTGCCACACTGAGTGACACCAGCATTAGTGATGTCACTCTAGTAGGAAGGGGAAACTATTGCATGTGGAGCGCTCAGGGTACGGAGGGACTTCAGCTGCATCTGCACTGCAGAAATAATCCTGTTTGACACCACTTTAAGTGCCTTGGCTCAATGCTGTGAAATGCTGAGAGTTGTAGTTTGTTTTGGCACCAGAGCTCTCTGACAGAGAAGGCTAAATGCCTCACAAAATTACCATTCCCAAGATTCCATAGCACTTAGCTAAAGTGGTGTCAAACTGGATTATTTCTGCAGAGCGGGTGAAGACTTTCCTTGCTGTTGGAGGGTTTCCTTTTGTCAGTGAAGCAAGCTCTTCATTATTTAACTGGAAGGATGGGGCTCTTGGCACCCAGTTGAAACCTCAAAGCTTTATTTGGGGCACAACTCCCAGGCTGCTTTATTTTTCTCTAGTCGCTACAGAGCTGGGAATAGGCACTGATAATGTAAAACAAGTCAAGAGATGCCAGTTTGGGTAACTCTCCCTTTGGTTTGAGGTAATCATCTCTCAGAAAATGCAATCCCAGTTTAAGAGAAACTCCTCTTCCTATTGTAAGACCCACTGCTGATAGGGTTGCCATAACTGAGGAGCTCCGAACCGGGACAAATGTAGGACAAGGCTTTAAATGTAGGACCTTTTTTTTTTAAGGTCCTACATTTTAAAACCTTGTCCTCCTGCTCCTTCCCGGCTTGGGAGGAAGCCTCGGCCTCCTCTCAGGCTGGGAAGGATGCAAGGGCTGCTCCTCATCGCGGTGATCACCGCGGTGGGAAGCAGCCTCCTCCCGGCCCCCACTCCCTTCCCTGGCCTCGGTAGAGGCTTGGGCCTCCATAGAGGCTGGGAAGGAGGGTGGAGAGCGCCCGCGATCGCCGCGATCGCGGGTGGCCCCCACTCCCTTCCCTGGCCTCTGTGGAGGCTTGGGCCTCCATAGAGGCCGGGAAGGAGGGAGGAGAGCGCCCGCGATCGGCGCAATCGGTGCGATTGCGGGCGGCCCCCACTCCCTTTCCCGGCCTCTGTGGAGGCCCAAACCTCCAGAGAGGCCGGGAAGGAGGGAGCAGAGCCAGGCCGCCTCCCTCGCCGGCGGAGGAGGCCAAGCAGGGAACGGAGGCAAGGCTACTTTCCCTGCCTGGTGTCCGTTGCGTGGGTAGTGTGTGTCCCGGGGGCGGGGCCAAACCGGGGCGGGACCGTGCGGACCTGCCCCAAACCGGGAAAGTCCCGCCCCCTGGCGGGATATGGCAAGCCTAACTGCTGAGCAACTAAATTTGGCATTTCTGAAGTCATATAAATGCATAGCCATTCAAGTTTCCCTTCCCTAATCACTGGGGAAAGAGAGACTGAGCTCTGTTGCAGATGAAACATATGAAATTGTTTCATCTCCAAAAGTGTTTCTGAGCACATATAGGTTCTTTTTTAAAGAAAAGAAATATATCGGAGTGTTAAATGACTTAGTTCTGAGATGGGAATAGAGAAAATTAATCAAAGAAAGTGACTCTTAATACACACACACACACACACACACACACACACTTACTTTTTCATCATTAGTCTGCAGATGGTATGGGGAGCAAGGTTTGGGATTGGTTCTCAGGAGTTTAAATCATGACATGTCTTTTGGAAACCAACCCCTAGATCTGGAGTGGGCAACTCAGGATGTGAGGGGTATGTTTTTCTCCTGTGCCCTTTCCACTTTCAGTTGATTTTTGGGCAGTTGGGTAGAGAGTATGTGGTGCGGTGCATGCAGGGCTTGGGAAGTTGAGGGCTTAAAAACCACTGCATTTTTCAGTGGTTTTGGCCCATTTTTGACCAAAAATTGTCTCACAACCTTAGAGTCCAGATGGGCTTCAGGGACTGCCAATTGGAGTCCCGAGGGCCACCTGTGATCCTTTAGACTGCACTTTGCCAATCCCTGTCCTATAGTATTGAGGAGTCATGTGGAGAAGTTGGAGTACTACCAAACTCCCCATTACCACTACCATACTTTGCAACAGTACTACAAAAGTAAATAGTTGTAACAATTTAAATCTCTGCCCTAGATTGCAGTTTGCCACAGTTATATATATACATATTTAAGAATTTTGCAATATCCAGCCACTTTGTACCACTTTACACATGATAGCAGCAGCTAACTCTGTAATGTTATAATTTATAAATAACATTTATGGGAATTTGGTAATAAAATTCTGCCTTTATGTGGAAGCCACATGTTGGTCGTACTCAGAAGTTAGCTCTGTTCCTTTAACCATTCCCACTGGCATCCCAATTCATGGTTCAGTAATCGTTGCCCTCATGGATGTCTCTTATTCTGTTTTATTGAACGGATGTACCTTTTTCCCTTTTGAATGGATTTAATTTATTGGCTCAAATGCCCCTTCCCAATTAATTGGCTTTAATTAGACTGAATAATTATTTTGTTTATGTGATTTTCTCAGCATTGTTTCAGATATGGTAAGCTCATTTAGCTTTGCCCCAGCAGACTTCCCTGGTTTCTGTAAATCATTTCTCAGCAAGGTTTCTAGAAAGAATAGCTTTTCTATGCCAGGTTTCATACCAGAGACATGACTCAGCACAGGTATTACTGTGGATGGCTCAGCACCAACTTATGTCTTTATCTTATGCAGGAAAATATATATTTATCAAACAGGACATAAAGTCTGTCAGTCATAGACTTATAAACCCCCTGAGTAGAACTTTTTGGTTCTGCTGAAATTCTGAAATTCTCATACAAGATTCTGTCCTTGTATGTATACATGAATGTGCTGTATTCTCATTCATATACCCCAGTTCTGGTGATCATTTATAAGCAGAAAACTTTCATAAACATAAAGTAAGTTTGATTCTTTGACATTTCTTTTCCTTTTTTCAAGTCACTGATCTTTGTAGACAGCTAACATAGATGTGTATGGAACGGAAGGCTAGTAATTTGCATACATTTGCTTTGTAGAGTTACTATAGCTTTAAAATTGGCACTGCAGAATTGATAGCAAGTGGTACAGCATCAGTACCTTGTGCACTTTTGACACTGAAAACTGAATGTGCTTAAAGACCCAGGTAGCAGCCTAAAATCAAACATTTGCCCCATGAGGTATAATGACACCCAGTAACCTGAACCTGCAGATAGCTGCATCTGCTAGGGGGCAAGGTAATGCCACAATACCTCTGGAATAATTAAGTATATAAATATAATAAAATGTGAATGCATATATAGGAGCAGTCCAGACCAGCGCTTTGTGCCAACCTGGCCACATACTAAGGTTGCGCGGGGGCGGAGCAACTGCATTCCCCGCAGCCCTAGTACATGGCATTCGTGGCTTTCATATTTGCAGTTTTGACTATTTGCGACTTGGTAGCTGCTGCTTATCAAGATCAAGCTCTTCACCCCATCCTGCTCACCATCCCTCTCAGCCAAAAACAAACAAACAACACTTTACCTCCCTTACTTTGCCAAGGTTTGCATTCCCCTCCTTTCCAAACCTTTCCTATACTAGCGGTCTGATTGGCATAAAAGATCCCCCTCCACCCTCCCTCCCTCCCCTCCCCCCCCCCCCCAGCCACAAACCTTTCCACTTTCAATCTCATTAGGAAATATCCACCTTCTCTCTTCCCCCACCCTCCTCCTCCTCCTTCCTCTCTCTCCCAGCCAGGCAAAAGCAACACCCTCCCTTCCCCATTTTGCCAGACTTGGCATCCCTTACATTTCCAAAATTCTTTCACTTTCAATCTGATGTTAGCAGCTATCATCAGGAAGGATCCACCTTCTCCTGCTTTGTGGCAAAGTCTAGCAAAGTAAGGAGGGAAGGGTGTTTGGAATCGATGGGAATGCAAACTCTGGCAAAGTAAGGAAGGTAAAGTGTTGCTTTTTTTCTGGCTGGGGGCGGGGGAGAGGAGGGGAATCTGTTATGCCAACCAGACTGCTAGCATCTGAAAGATTTTGAAAGGAGGGAAATTCAAACTCTGGCAAAGTAAGGGAAGTAAAATGTTGCTTTTTTTTTTTTTTTTTTTTTTTGGCTGGGTGGAATGGGGAGTGGGGGGATGCAGGAGAGAAGATGGATCTTTAAGGAGGCCTGGTGGCTCAGTGGTTAAATGCCTGTACTGCAGCCACTCACTCACAAACTGCAAGGTTGCGAGTTCAATACCAGCCCAGGGCTCAAGCTTGACTCAAGCTTGCATCCTTCTGAGGTCGCTAAAGTGAGTACCCAGCTTGTTGGAGGCAATTGGCTTACACATTGTAAACCGCTTAGGGAGTGCTTAAGTGTACTGATAAGCGGTATAGAAATGTACTTGCTGTTGCTAGTTGTTCTCTTTCCTAATCAGATTTAAAATGGAAGGGTTTGGAAATGCAGGCAAGATGTTGTAAGGTTGCAAAGAGAGTAGTGCTCTTGCTGGGAGAGGACTCTGTACCGTCATGTCTGGGTGGAGCTAAGTTATTCATAATTTTTTCACACTCATGAGGGTCCTCCACCCCTAACCCTCATGAGGATGACTGTAATTAGACTCAAACAAATGGATCCTAGAGCAGATCAAGATAGAAATCTCCATGGAAGCTAAGATGACAAAACTGAGGCTGTCATACTTCAAACACATTATGAGAAGGCACGACTCACTGGAAAAAACCAATAATGCCAGGAAAGGTGGAGGGGAGCAGAAAGAGAGGAAGGCTACATGCTAGATGGATGGACTCTATTAGGGAGGTCACTAGTATGAGTTTGCAGGAACTAAGCAGAGCAGTGGAGGACAGGGAGTCTTGGAGATGTCTCATCCACATGGTCGCCATGGGTCAAGATCAACTTGAGGACAATTCACAACAACAACAAAAATGGAATAGTCAAGGAAGAAAGTGCAACGACAAGTTTGTTGCTGAACACAAAAACCAAAATACAGCGTGTCAGCACCTTTTGCGGGCTTGCCATATGTGGATGTGAGGTCATGTGACAGTGAGCCCTAATAAGGTGACTGGGGTGCGTGCTGCAGGGATGGGGCTTGATCACACATGGGATTTGCCTTATGCAAGGTGGGTCCAGAACGGTTCCCCGTGTAAGGTGAGGGTGCACTGTAATGGCCCAGAGGAATTAGACCCCTGGTTTGCTGCAGAGTTTTACCACATCTGATATGGAAACAGGGCACCTAGCTGCACTCATGTGGCCAGTAGCCCACATTGAAGCAGCAACGGGGGGCTGCTGAGTAAGAATGACAGTGTAGTAAGGTAGGGAGTACTGCAGCCATGTAAACAGCTGGGAGTTGCCGTGCTTCTTTTTTTTAAAAAAAAACCTCCAGATGACAAGGAGGGAAAGGTGGGCAGGATGGGCATAAAAAGACTTTTTAAAAAGAAGTTTCTTTGCCAGACACTTTTTGAATACAGGTATGCCTCCATACAGTGGGCTCTTGGTATCCACTGGAGCTTGGTTCCAGGACCACCCCCCCCCCCCCCCCCCGTGGATACCAAAAACTGTGGATGCTCAAGTCTCATTATATACAGTGCCATATTAAAATGGTGCCTCTTATAGAAAATGGCAAGATCAAGGTTCGCTTTTTGGAATTCTCTTTGAGGAAAATATTTTCAAGCTGTGGATGGTTGAATCTGTGGGTACAGAATCCATGGATATGGAGCACTAACTGTATATACTTATTATTCTGGCTTGTTGGCTGTAGTACATCAAGTACAGTTGGCCTTTCAAGTCCGCAAACTTGAAACCCGTGGACTTGAAAATCTGCAGGGGGCAACCACCATTAACCCAAATGGGGAGTACACCTATGGGGCTTGAATATGCACAAATTTTGGAACTCACGTGTGTGTGTGTGTGTCCGGAAAGGATCCCCCGTGAGTTCCAGGGGGTGACTGTACTGAATTGTGTGGAGTATTCTTTCTTATGTTTCTTGTTAAATCTATCTAAATGATTTCCTTCCCACTAAAAATGGTTAACACCATTCCAAACTGCCCAATTTCCCATGGGAAAAACAAACATACATAAAAGATACATAAGCATATGTATCTTTTCCCCCATGGAAAAGCATTAGGGCAGTGATGGTGAACCTTTTACAGACTGAGTGCCCAAACAGCCCAGACCCCACTTATTTATTGCAAAGTGCCATGTCCCTCTGACTTTCTAGGAAGAAACTCTGACAAACTCTGTGCTGGGGCAACAGCATGTGTGCCCACAGAGAGGGCTCTGAGTACCACCTCTGGAACGCGTGCCATAGGTTCGCCATCACTGCATTAGGGGAATTTCTCAAAGAGAAAAATATTAGAGAAGATAGTTTCCCTGTGCCTCCTACCCTGAAGCCTGCCATTAGCAACAGAACAATACACATGCAAATCACTCCTGCCTTCCCAGGTCACACAGTATATTTATACCCAACCCCTTTCCAGGCAAGCATTCTCTGAAGATGCCAGCCACTAATGCTGGCAAAACGTCAGGAAGAAACTCTTCTAAAACATGGCCACATAGCCCGAAAAACTCACAAAAACTATTAGAGAAGGGAGTTTCCCTGTGCCATGTCTAATGCTAGTGTTCTGCTGCAGATCACAGGCACTGAAGCTAGATTTTAAAAGAGAGGGAGACTTGAAGGAGAGACACAATGGAAGAGTTTGTCCTTTAAGAGGTTGCATAGGATATCTGGAAAATAATTATTGGGAGAGCCCTGCAATCATGATTTCATGTTTGCTGAAGTTATCATTTCATCCTGTTTAATTTATTCCTTTTCAGATGATTGGCTTCTGATGTTTACTTTAAGATGAATGGTTTCACAGTCTTGTCATTTTTATCACTGTAATTGTTTGTCTGCTTTATTACAATCATCCTGCTTTGGCCAAACATTTAAAACAAATCTATACTGCAATGTGCAGGACAGGAAAGTTCCCATGTGGGGGAAGGACCTTAGCGTTTGCTTGCTGCTCTGTAGAAGGAAAAATAACTGTTTGTGATCTGATCACAGTAAGCAGAGAACTTCCATTGACCTGATTATCAGAGTTGCTGGATCTTTCTTCTTTCCTTTTGACATTGAAGTGAGAGATGATTCACATAGACACTTGGGGGTGTGTCTTTTGCCTCTAGTCTCTTTCCTGAGTACTCAATGTTCTGCACATCTTTTCTGTTTATGCAGCTTGCTACAGGAATAGATTGGAAGGGAACATTACAGTATGTCTATAGTGTATGTTTTGATACCCCAGTTGACATTTTTTAGGCTATTCTTCTGATATCCCTTAATACAAGAAGGGATGAATATTCATTTCCTCATGTTATACAGAGGAACTGAGGCGGTTTACAGACCGCCAAATAGTACGTATACAATACGTACTAGGGTTAGGAAGGGGCGGTGCTTCCGCACCCCCCTAACCCTAGTACGTATTCTATACGTACAAGATGGCGGCGCCCCTTCTACATGGGCGCCGCCATCTTTACGTACTGGACGCACAGCGTCCAGACGTGTCGCGGCGCCTATGACGTCGCGAGTCCGCGCCAGGCGCCTCGCGACGTCATGGAGGCGCCACAAAAAGAAGCTCCGAAATGGAGCTTCTTTTTTGCTCCGCACAGGAGCCGCGCGGTTTGGCTGCTGCGGCTCCCGCGCGGAGCAAATGGCGGCGGCGGCGGACCGCCGCTTGAGTTACTCGCACTAGCTCAAAAGTGTAGAGCAACAGGAGTTAAAATACAGACCATTGAATGAAAGCCCTGTTTGTCTATCCTTAAAATTATACATGGTGTGGGGGGAAATTGATCCAAGGGTCTTGCTCCTGATCTTCCAGAAGACCTTTATCACCTAATCAGGAAAGCTGTGGCTGTCCGTAAGCATCTTGAGAGAAATCTGAGGTCATCCACTGAATGAAGTACTTCTTGAAACAATGCTTAGTGGAACTATGGAATTCACCACCACAAGATACAGTGATTTAAAGGGTATTTTAGATAAATTCATGGATGTTAGGGCCAACCATGGATACAGATTAAGCTAGCTATGGCCTGTTACAGACAGTCAAAATAAAGCTGCTTCGAGTCACAGTGGAGGTATGGTGTTTCAATGATGCATGCGTCCTAAGAGTCCAGAAGTTGCACCAAAGCCATGCTCCAGCCCTAAGGACTGGAGCGTGGC
>NC_056522.1:42846490-42962512 GCF_019175285.1 Sceloporus undulatus | reverse complement strand
AAAAAAATAGCGGAACGAATTAATTTCGTAACCCGGGGTACCAGTGTATATATGTAGTTCCATATCATCTATATGTGTAATCTAATTATAGCATACGTTTATATAGTCTTACACGATTTCTATTCTGTTCATGTGTTTCTAGCTTTTATTAAATCTTAAATGTTTGATTCAAATCCATTTCTCTCAATTAGGTTAACTATATTCTAAAGGGGGTAGAATTCACAGACATAACTGTGTTAGTCTGGAATATCAGTAAGCAAAAAGAACTTGAAGCACTTTTCAGACTTATTGCATGAGCTTTTGTAGATTCAGTCTACTTCCTCAGATTCACTTCCTCTTTTGCACAGTTAGTCTAAAAGGAGCTGCAATATCCCTTTGTATATTCTCTAAATAAATTCTTTACATATATTCTTTAAATAAATAAATACCAGCAAATACATCAAACAGTGTTGCTTTAAGCAAAGTAGGGAAGCCTATACTGGACTAATTAAACAGGGAATTGGCTGCTGAAAAAGCAGTCCTGAATGTTCTGTGTTCCTAGTTTACTGACTGAAGAGGATAATGTATTAAGCTAAAACATTGCCCAGCAACCAAATGTTACTCCCTATTTATCTTTTTGGACCTTACAGAAGATGTTATTCAGCTGTTTGTGGAATTGAAAACTGTTGCCCAAATTATGAATACCTTTATTGTGTTGGATATAAAATCTGTGGTCTAGACAGTTGTGTTCCTCCATAGCCAATTCTGAAATAAATTAATTCCACAAGCTTCTGATACCAGTAATCACCCAATCTTGCATTTCCTTAGGTTTTTTTTTTCCTTCAGATCTTAGCTTTAGGATAGCCTTTGGAAGCACATAGTAGTTATTAATTTCTGCCTCCTTTAAAACAAAATTTAACAATATGCATATTTTCAAAGATCCTTAGTCTACAAGTCATAGCATCCCTCACCATTAGCTAAGCTGGTTAGGGGATGATTGGAGTTTCAGTCCAGCAATATCTAGATGGTTGCCTGATACCTAGCATTTCACTAAAGTATTAAATATAACTTTGATCCCTTTTGATCTGTTTTCAAATTAAGCAATATGTCTGTGTGTTTATGTGCCTTTAGGTCACCTGTCATCTGTGGGTGTTTGCCTTCAAGCCACCCATGAATTCAATAGGGGTTCCTTAGGCAAAGAATACATAGAGGTGATTTTGCCAGTTGCTTCCCCTGAAATATAGCCTACAGTTTTTATTATTCGTGGACTGTTTCCCTTCCAAGTACTAACCAGCCAAACCTGCTTAGGTTCCAAGATCAGACCTGGTACCTTTAGAGTACTTAAGCTATTAAGCTATTCACATAAATGGAAATTCAAAACTTTGCAGTTTTAATAGCTGATATTCTTGCAGCTGATAAAGGAAGGCTGCAATGTGTTTCTTTTGAGTGCTCCAAGCAACATTCTTGAGTCAATTTCCTAGTATTATTCAAAGTCACAATATATATAAAGGGGAAATGTTCAGATTGGCTTATCAAGTCAGAATAAGAACAAGAAGAATCCATTGCCTCTTTAAACCCTGCAAAAATATACATATTTTAAGTGTCACATCAAGGTGATATTTCATATGTTGGTTAGATTTTCCTACAAGATCAGTTTTGGGGTCTTTTTTTTTTTTTTCATTCTTAAAATTCATTTTTATAAGGCAGGCTTAAAGCTGAATATAAAGAAAACAAAAATAATGACCACAGAAGAACTACATAAATTCAACCTAGACAATGAGAAAACTAATATAATTAACAAGTTCCCCTACCTTGGATCAAACATTGATCAGAATGGAGCCTGCAGTCAGGAAATCAGAAGAAGACTGGAAGGGCAGGTATGAAAGAACTAGAGAACATCATAAAGAGATACACAACTGAACACTAAAGTTAGAATTGTACAAGGCGTTGTATTACCCATTACCATGTGTACATAGAGCTGGAGAGTGAGGAAGACAAATAAGGAGACAACCAACACATTTCAGATGTGATGCTGAGAAGATTGAGGATATTGTGGACAGAAAAAAGGACAAACAAATGAGCAGATAAAGCCAGAAATATCCCTGGAAGCCAAGATTATCAAATTGAGGCTTTGGTCACATCATGAAAAGGCATGATTAATTGGACCACACGCCAGATGGATAGACTCAAACAGGGAGGTCACAGGTAAGAAATTACAGGAACTGAGTAGAGCAATGGAGGATAGGGAGTCTTGCTATTGGGTTGGGCTGCTATTGGTTGGGGCAATTTGAGGGCAGTTAACAACAATAAAGTTGGTAAAAAAAAATCTTATGACACATAACAACAACAATTTTTATTATTAAGACATGGTGAAGTCTTAATAATAAAAATTGAAGACAATAATACACAAATATATAGTGAAATGGATGTTACAGTGCATATTGGTACATAAAATTGTGTAATTAACAAGAAATTAAAAACAGTGTTTTGAATTTTAGCCTAATTAAGAGTACAGTAAGGATCTTTGGTGCTGATCGCTTGTATTTAGAAAGCCTGAAGGAAACTTTCAGTAGGCCACCAGTATCCAAAATAAAATTGTGTCTAAATATATGTACATTTTTCTTGTATATCCTTTGTATGTGCATGTAATAAGCCATTAGCTAATGCATATATAGTGAGGCCTGAATATATTCACTCAAATGATAAGCTGTGGTTTTACATTAACTATATTGGATATGCATATATTTATATATCGTTGTTAAGAAGTATAGTACTTTACATGGTAAACCAGGATGCCTGAGTGAACTGATAGTTGGATTTAAAGCAAGGAAACCCAGATTCAGATCCATTCTTCACTGTGTTTCTAACTAGACAACAGACACTTTCACTGAAACTTACCTACCACAAAGGGTTTTGTAATGACAAAATGGAGTGATAATAAATAAACAGAATTCTTTTCTGACATGTAAAAACGAGTAATAAATAAGCCAAATTATTTTCGGACATGTTTACTTCTCTCTCTTTTGCCCTTGCAAGTTTTCAGTTAGAAATTTCATAAAGAAGGGACTGATGGTGGTTGGGCGGGTGTGAGAAAACCAAAAGCAAAGATAATGAGGGAGGAATATAGAAATGCAGTTACAGTACTAAAACAAAGATTTAATGCCTTTCCCAATCTGGTACCCTCCAGATAAATTTAACTACAACTACCATGGCCCTAACATCCACAAAATTATCTAAAATATCCCCTAATTCACTGTATCTTGTGGAGGTGAATTCCATAGTTCCACTAAGCATTGTGTGAAGAAGCACTTTATTCTCTCTGTTGTGAATTCAGCTTCAGTGAATGACCCAAGCTCTGGAAATAACTACGCAGACCTATGTCGCAATTCTTTACTTTAGCTGAACCAGTTTTTAAAGAAAACCTGGAAATTCTCCAACACATTCCAAAGGCAGAACAATTAGTGATTTATTTATTTATTTATTTGGTCAGAGTTTTCAAGACTGTGTCTGGCACAGTTGAGAATTTTCTTACAAAAGAGAGAATGATAGAAAGTAGACGTGATCGACTTTCTTCAGTGCTACCAGTTCAATATGCAGCTGATATGGATGCTGGCTGCGGATCCATCATTCAGCATGGCTATTATATATGTATGTAATAAGACTGGGAGGTTATCATTTTGAGTAGTAGAATGGTAGCAGGAAGCATAAGGGAAGCAAGTGGGGAGCTTAATCCTTTTTTCATTTGCTTTTTCATTGCTCAGTACATTCCCCTTCCACTGGTTTTTCTTCCACAACATTCTCAGTGCATATTTAAACTAGTAATATTCATCTGTAATCCCCAAATTTGGAGTTGAAAGATGGAGAGCAGAGCTTCTTTGTAGTATAACTTACAGAATTACCCAAACAGCATGGCTAGTATTTGGAGAATCTGGGATTTGTGATCCCAAAAAAGGTGACTTTCTCATGCTGTGGAGGAAAACACCAGCACAGAGAATAATTCTGAGCAGAAAAGTTGCTGATAGGATTGGGTGTAGCATACATATCCGCAGTTCCTCTCTTAAAAATGCAATTTCCTGATGTTTTCTTAGTCCATAATTATTATTACACATGTTTGTGTGTAGCATGGAACTTGTGTCCCTTTCATACTTACGAAACCCTGATTCATAATTTTTCTGTGATCAGCAAACATGACAGATGTGGCTTGTTCTGCTGTTGCTTAAGCAATGGCAGATGCAGTTGAGCAAACAAAAAGGAAGTAGTTGTACTTCTTACACTCACACTCATTTCTTGTCGTTACACTGGGAGAAAAGCTGATGGTGCTCTTGCTCTGTTCTGCATTCAAATTTGAACCTTCTGCAAATTTGCGTCAAAAGCAAACTATTCAGGTCAGTTTAATAAATTGAGCAGTAAGTAAGTAATATTCCCTTTGTCATTGTGTATTTATTCAGTGCTGCTTTTAATATTGCATTACAGGAAGACTTGCAATCGTACTTAGAGCTGTGTGTGTGTTACATTGTGCTCTCATGAAAAGAATTTTCAAGCGATGTTGTATGGCACTTTGACTGTTGAAGATTGCCAAGCTCAACACCAGGCGAGGTAGCTGTTTCATGGGGAGGGGGAGAGTAGTTAGAAGTATGTCCAAATTTATATTCTGTATCCAAAAGCAGTCCTCTGTTCTTTGTCTTCACTTCCAAAACCTTCAGATCTTTCTTAATGCTTTCATGGGGAAAAAATCCTCCTGATAAGACCTGCAAGTTGACCAAATGGTGTCATGGACCTCTTGGATTACATTGATGAAGTAGGTAGCTAGTACTTGTGGATATCACCCTTTTCCTCTTGCAAATATTCCAGAGATTTGATGAGTGGGGGAAACAGAGATCCTTAATGTTGGAAGCATTATCTATAGTTCAAAGAGAAGTTGGAAGGTATTCTGTGTATCACTTGGTATTTCCCCCCAGATATATGGAGTTAGTTGCCATATATAACACATGCATGAAGATTTGGATCAGATAAGACTACAACTCCTGGCATATTCTGGGGATTCTTGGAGGTGTAGTCCCAAAAAGTAATCTTTCCAGGCTCTGAGCTGGACAAAGAGAGGGAAGAAGGTTGCAAGCCAGACACCAACACCCAATCTTTTAACAGTTGTTAATGGAGCATGAACATTTGCAATTGCATTGGATCACTGTTTCATTTGTATAATGTGGGGTTTTGTTTTTGTGGCAAAACTGATAATGAAATGTGATTCAGCTGTGTTAGATCATTCATCTTTATCTGTCTGTAGAAATCTATGGCCTAGACTGGTAGTCTACAAGATAGGCTGCTCATTACTTTGCTACAGGAGTCACACTTGACTTTATTGATTTTGTAATTGTCAGTCCAGGACTCAAGGTGGTATAAAAGCAAACATAATCAGTTGAACATAGTGGCTTGAGCATTGGACTACAACTCAGGCAATCAGGGTTTGAATCCTCGCTTAGCCATGAAAACCCACTGCATGACCTTGTGCAAGTCACACTCTCAATGTCAGAGAAAGGCAAAGGCAACCCCTACACTGAACAAGTCTTGCCAAGAAAACCCCATGGTAGGGTGGTCTTACTGTCATCATAAGATTTCTAGGAATTGGGGAAGGGGGAGTAGCAAAATATATATCTCTCTCTCCCTCTCTCTCTTTCTCTAAGCAGTCTGTGAGAGGTTCTGGGAGTCTATATTGTTAATGCAGCAATTTAGTTACCCGTTATCAATAATTCATGGGATTGGCCTATTTGTTAATTACTGGCCCAGAGCCCAGTCTCCCTGCACCTTCTAGAATACATTTATAGGATTGCTTGCGGGGATGTGGTTCCACAGCAGTTTACACTTATTAAGTCTGAAGACAATTATGCTGAAGGGAACAAAAAATTTCCCTTTGGATTCAAGTCAGCAATTTCAGCAATAATCTTAGCAAATTTATAAAAACATTACTGTATTGATAAAACTGGCTGTCTTTATCCTGGCAATGCAGACTATAACTGGTACCATCAAATTATAGGTGTATCCAGTGAAGTAGGTGAAACACTGAAAGGCTCATTGCCATATGGGTAGGACTACCTTTTCTACACAGTTCACTCACTAATGGAATGCCAGTTCCAGCAGAAAGAATGTATGAGAGCCTTTAAAATTACACTGTGGTACAAAATGACCCCACAGATAAGTGATTCCTCCAGTGAGGCTGTAATCTATGATGGTTGCCTCTAATACATTTTCATCTTTACATTCTCTGTGCTGGAGAGCTGGCACCATAACCAAAATAATTTGAGGTGAAAGAATAGTCATGTGACTTAGGTCAGCCTCTTTGAAACAGATACATTGGATTACAGCACCCATTGCCAGCAGCAAGGAAGCCAGTGGTCATGCTTGAAGTGCACAGTTTTAAGGCACATTATTTTGTACCTTGAAGTGTATCATTTTGAAAAACTACATATTTAAATGCAAATTTTCATGTCAGTTTTTGTTTTTAAAAATAAAAATTGTTTGTGAGAGCAAGATGGATTTTTAATGGATACATACAGTAGCTTAGTCGGTTTTAATGTGTAGTTTTTAATCTTACATTGTTTAATATTTTAAGGGGGGTATTATGTATATATGAATGTATTTCGACCTGTTGTACGCCACTTTGATTACCTGGCAAAAAGCGGGATAGAAATAAAAATTTTATATTTTATTTATTATTTATTACTCACAAAGAAAAAAAATAGACTGAATCATCCATCCCTAGGTGTGTGCTCTACTAAACGTGCTCTTCTGCATAATCCACTATCTTCTAATTGATGTCCAATTTGATCCTATGTATGTATCAATAGACTATGAATTTACAGGGGTTGTTTCTATGCCACTCTTCTTCATCAGCTCCCTTGTTCATTCTTGAGAATCTAGAGTTGCGCTGAAATTTCTCATGTGCCCGTGCCTCCTCTTCTCCCCTGCCTTCTTGGGACTTCAACTGTCTCTAGGAAAGTCCTTCCCTGAAAAGTCCTGCCCCCAGAAGGCAGAAGTCCCACCCCCCAGCACCAGGTGACTCCCACTGCAGGAACACCTTCAAGTTTGGGCACTCGCTCTCTAAAAGTTTCGCCATCACTGGTATAGGTTCTTAATAGAACATGTTACTTTTTATTTAATAATAATAATAATAATAATAATAATAATAATAATAATATGTTTTATTTATAGACCGCTATTCCGCAATAATCATAGCGGTGTACAGTAAAAATTGAATACAATACAAATACAAGGTGACAGTTAAAGGAGGGAGAAGTCTCGTCCTTCAGGCAGTCCCTGATGTTGCTGGGTCTGCCTGATCGCTCCTCTGAGGCCAAGCTGACAGTTAGGAGGGAGGGCCTCCTTCCTTCAGGCAGTCCAGATGTTGCTGGGTCTGCCTGATCGCTCCCTCTGAGCCGAGATGACAGTTGAGGAGGGAGGAGCGGGCCTTTCCTTCAGGCAGTCCCGATGTTGCTGGGTCTGCCTGATCGCTCCCTCTGAGGCCGAGATGGACAGTTGAGGAGGGAGGGGCCTCTTCCTTCAGGCAGTCCCGATGTTGCTGTGGTCTGCCTGATTCGCGTCCCTCTGAGGCCGAGAGATGAGCAGTTGAGGAGGAGGGGAGGGGCCTCTTCCTTCAGGCAGTCCCCGATGTTGCTGGGTCTGCCTGATCGCCCTGTCTGCGGCGAGATGACAGTTGGAGAGGGAAGGGCCTCTTCCTTCAGGCAGTCCCCGATGTTGCTGGGTCTGCCTGATCCCTCTGAGGCCAAGATGACAGTTGAGGAGGGAGAGGCAATCAATTTGATGCAGTCGAGTGATTGGTGACTTCACATTTTCTTGTCATCAGCCATCAGCCCTACCCCCTTTTCTTTTTATTGTCTTTTCTGTAAAACTGTCAAGGAAGAATTATGTCTTGTCAGTTTATTGGGACTTTATTACACAATCCTGCTGTCCTATTACAATTGCACTAGTTAAAGAATGGAACCATACCAGTTTGGCATCCTTTTTTATCACACTTGATAAGTGTTTTGGTGATCCATGTCCAAATGATCTTTTTTCAGTACTGCCAAATACTGCATTCTGGGATGAAGGATGGGGACAAATTATCATGGCTGCCAACTGCCTCAAAGGCTGGATACTGTGTGAATATGCACACAGCAGCTGGCTTCAGGAGGCGTTTGGCAGCCACAATTGCTCCTCCTTCTGAAGTGTGGGGCAACTGTGTGCACATTCACACAGCAATCCTGCACAAGCGATCATGACCACCAATCAATTCCTTAAACCAGATGCTGTGTGCCCATTCATGCAACAACTGGCTTCGGGAAGTGCTTGGCAGTCCAGTCACTATAAGGGAGAGGAGGAGAAGAGCAGACTCATGCCCACTCACACGATCTGATTGCCTGAGAAGCAGAACTGCAGTGGAAGGGACCTATTATACAAAAGCAGTAATGGAATAGCAGTGAGATTGAGAGCCTATTGATGGGTTTTGCCCATCGGTGAAAAGGTGTGCTACAGAAACAAATGGAATTCAACGAAGCAATAGGATGGACATGACATTGTGTGATAAGTACCAGCCCAAGATGATTTTATCCTGTTAAAATTCCACTTTTTAAACTTATGTAATAAAGTGCTGTCCAGTTCGTTTTATAAATTATTGCCCCATTTCAGCTTTACCCAACCCAATACCCTCCAAATGTTTTATACTATAACTCTCATGTTTCCTGACCATTGCTCATATTGTTTTAGGACTGATGGAAGTTATAGTTGGAATGATCTGGAAAGCACTTCATTGGGGAAAGCTACTCTGAAGGAACGCTCCCTGCCTGTCTTGAGGCAATTCACAGGAGATCTGGGTTCATCGGTGATCCAAGCAAGAGGAGAACTGCCCAATCATCCCTCCCTCCATCTCCCTCCCCTTTCTAAAGCTCAGTTGCAGGACTCTGGTTTTGATAATCACTAATTCAGTGAGCCATCTTTGGGTTTCCAGTGCAGCTGACGAAGGCAAGAGACACAAGAAGCCTGTCCTTCCATCAGTTTAGGAAAGTGGCATATTCATTGTAAATCCACACTTGTGCTATGAACGGATTGCCTTGAAGCCCAAGGGAGAGAAGGTCATAACATTGCATAGTACTAATTATTTATAGTACTAGTTATTTATAGTGCTAATTACTATGTATTATTTTCAATACTCTTTTCAACTCCAGGGGCACATGTGGCCTAAGATATTAGATGCCAGAGAGAATAGCAAGGTGCTCTAAGTTATCTTTGTTGCTTGAAATATTATGTGTTGTATGTTACCGTTGCTTTCCTTGCCCTTAATGCAGAGATAGTGCAGGTGGCAATCTTGAATAAACAAATCATAAAACAATATATTGAAATGTGTTAGATACTTAAACGTAAAAAACAGGATACAAATAAACTGCTACTTGTAACTGGCCAGAAAGGAGCAGAATCTCCTAAACTCTAACTTGAACTTCCTTATCTTTATGCCACCAAGGGCCTGTGGAATCCTGGGGCACACTTGGCACCATGCAGCAAACTGTGGCATTGGCTGGGAGATCCCATTCTGGCCAAGGACCAGGTCTCTGTGACTCCTCACCATCATCCCCAGGGACTGTTCCATCACCCCAGTTAGCAGCATTGGTAGCTGCAGCACAACAGCAAGACTTATTCCAGATACGTCTGGCAGTTGCCCAGGCTGGGAGGCAAAGTGCTGCCCAGCATGGCACCATTCTGGATTTTTTTTCTGTTACACTATTTGTATGGGACTTGTAGAGCCTCCACTAACAGTTGCAATCTGTATTAATTAGTTTGGGAAAATATTCAACTTGACTATGTGAGGGGGGTAGCATATGCAGGAACAAACCACCAACTATACCAGTACTCTCTATGGACACTCCAGGCATGGAGAACTGTATGTTCATTCATTAAGGAAAATAGAAAGTAGCACACACACAGTGGTAACATACATTCATACAGCATATATAGCTTAACCAAACACAGAAAACTGAAAGGGGATAGTTGAGGGTAGGGTTGGATGAGGCAATAGCTACCAGTCTTGAAGACAAAGGTCAATGGAAAGCTGGGAAGTATGAAGACACAAGCCTCAAAGCTTGGGACTGAGTGCAGATTTCAGGGAAACATATGGAAACTGATGCCTGAGGACAACAGTCACTGTGCATGCATGGGAGGGGGGAAGCGTTTGCCACAAAAGATCTAGCTTTTGAGGTGATATTTATACCCTTAAGCCATGAGAGGTCCATGGGAAACCAAAAGTTTGATTACCCTACAACAAAACCTGGAAAGATTTCCCAAATGTAGAGCTTGTTTTGATATTTGGGAGATGAGAGGGATTGATTGTGATTGATGATGCTTTATGGACTTTACAACATCTAGATAAGATCTAGGGTCTCCAGGAATGGACGGCAGGAAGGAGGTGTTTAGGAATACACAAGAGATGAAAGGGGGATTCTGGTCTTGTTTGATCTGGAAGAACTCATCCTTTGGTTTTTGATGTCTATCTGAAATGCAGGGTGAGGGGGGAATGTGGTGGTGGTTGTTTTTAGTAAGCTCCTCCATCCCTATGCCTTTCCTCAGGGCTGGGTGTGTGTGTCTTTCACACTACCTACTCCAGTGCTGTGAATGCTATTGCAAATCACATCCACTCATGCTGCATATCTGGGTGGGTAAATATATTAGGAAATGTTTGGATACTTATATAACTTAATAGGAAATGAAGAATCTTTGCCCAGTGGGCCACATCTAGCTCATGGCTGGCCTGCCTTGGTCCCACTGCCCTCAGGCTTCTCTTTATAATTGTCATGTGTGGGGCCATTGGGAGTCACACACAGCTGAGGAGGAAAGAGCTAAAGATTGTCATGTCCACATACCAAAGTAGCACCCCAAGGAGCCTTTTTGAAGCCAAAGTGCTGCATCAGGGAGCAGGAGTCAGGAGAGTAGTTAGCCATGGTAAGATGTGGAAAGAAGAAACAGGTTTTTAAAAGAGATACACATAAGAAATTGAACAGCTTGAAAGTATAAGTGTGAGAGATGGAGAGGAGTGACAGGAAGGCCTAGATTTTTAACCAGTCCCCATCCATCCACTAATATCTTTACATAAAAGATCTCTAGATTTGGCCTTTGGTTATTTATAAAATGAACTGGAGCATCCACTAACAACTTTTGTCTGTATCTCTTGATGTGAGCATACCACATACTGCCTGAAGAGGATGCTCTCAGGTATTGTAAGAATATTAGGCAGGGCATGTTCAAAGGTTTGTTCCTCACAGCCACACCCAAACATTGTGCCAGGGCAAATGCCTAAACATAGATCCATTCCTATACAAAGTCATTTTATTGTTTCATTTTCATTGTTATTTTTAATAGCTATGTTTTTTGTTGTTGTCAACTGCTGTCAGGTTGATTTCAGCTTATGGTGATCCTGTGAATGAATGACCTCCAAGTCGCCTTGTTATCAACAGCCCTGCTGAGGTTTTGCATGGTCAAGGCTGTGGCTTCCTTGATTGAATCTATCCATCTGAAATTTGGTCTTCCTCTTTTCCTACTGCCTTCTACTTGATCAAGCATTATTGTTTCTTCTAGTGAGTCATATTCTCATAAGATGTCTAATATGACAGCCTCAGTTTAACATTAATGTTCAACTGGCTTCTAGGAAGGGTGCAGTCTTCTCATGCAATAAGGCTCTCAATCTTCTTACCATTTCTTGGCTGCAGTCTCCATTCTGATTAATGACTGATCCAAGGTATATGAAATCTTTTATTATCATTGTCTTCATTGTTCACTTTAAAATTCAGTAAAACATCTGCGGTCATTATTTTTGTTTTCTTAATGTTCAACTGTAAACCTGTTTTTGCATTTTCCTCCTTGACTGTCTTCAATAGTTGTTCCAAGTCTTTGCTATTTTCTTCTAATAGTGTAGTGTCATCTGTGTATCTTAAATTGTTGGTGTTTTTTCTTCCAATTTACACACCTCCTGCCTCAGATAACAGAATGTACGTATGCTACATTCAGTGTACAAGTTAAACAGATAGTGTGGTAAGATGCAGTTTTGCCTGAATACCTTGCCAGTCAGAAACCATTCTGTTTCTCCATTTTCTATTCAAATTTTTATACATGTTATATTTGTAGCTATGTTTTTTAAATATGGTAGGCCATCTTGAGTCCCAGGCTGGGAAAAGTTGGGACAACAACAACAGTAGTAATAATAATACACTTGAAGATTGGATAATTGGGATATTTTATAGCCTTTGTTGCTGGTAAGTACAAACTGTGGAAAAGTTAAATGTGGTCTACAGCTTAGCTGGCATCCCATTTAAGGATAGTCCAGTCTATACAGTATGTTCTGCACTCCTTTTTGAACAGAAGGTGCCTGATTTTTAAGGTTTATCTATGTCATTCTGACATTTGAAATTACTTTAATCTTTGGATTTTTCCTTGCAGGAACTTAAGTAAAATGAAAACTGACTGGAATTCTGCCTTAAACATATTGGAATAGAATCCTAGAGTTGGAAGAGACCTCAAGGACCATCCAGTCCAACCCCCTGCCATGCAGGAACTCACAATCAAAGCACCCCCAACAGATGGCGATCCAGCCTCTGTTTAAAAACCTCCAAAGAAGGAAACTTCGCCACTCACCGAGGGAGTGTTCCACTGTGAAACAACTTGCATTCAGGAAGTTCTTGCTAATGTTGAGGTGGAATCCCTTTTCCTGCAGTTTGCATCCATTGCTTTGTGTCCTAGTCTCTGGAAAAGCAGAAAACAAGCTTTCTCCATCCCTTCAAATATTTAAACAGGGCTATTATATCAACCCTTAACCTTCTCTCCTTCAGACTAAACATACCCGATGACCAAAGTTGCTCCTCATAGGATATGGTTTCCAGACCTCTACTTGGATCTTACCTGGAGGTTTCCTGTTCAAGTATTAATCAGGTTCATCCCTGCTTAGCTTCTGAAATCAGATCAAATAAGCGGCAAAAATAAATTTCCCTTATAGGGGTCTAATCTGCACTATAGAAATAATGAAGTTTGATACTGCTTTGACTGCTAGGGCTCCAACGTATCGAATCCTGGGATTTGTAGTTGTATGTGGAACCATAGCACACTGACAGAAAAGGCTAAATATCTCACAAGACTACAAATCCCAGAATTTCATATCATTGAGCCATGACAAAATAGTGTTAAATTACATTATTTTTGCAGTGCAGATTAAACCAAGAAAGCTTCTTTACAAGTTACTTTGAAAGAAAACTGATTATCAAATTGAGATATGTTACTAGATCTTAGTTTATGTGCAGTTTACTGAACCTGAATTTCTAGTTAAGAGCTTTGCTTTAATGCCTTGCAAGAAGGGTATGGGTGCTTCAAGGTGATGGTTGTGTCATACAGTCACTGTGCTCATCTGCACAATTTTATAAAGGGCAGCAGGCTGTGATCTGTTCCACTTGTAACCCTTCCATATTTTTCTGTCTCTTTTTCCATCTTTTTTTTCTTTCCACACACAAAAAGAACATCATTCTGGAGAAAAAGAACAGCTGCACAATGTACTTTAACTGTATTAATAGCCCTTGTTCTGGATGCACGCTGCTTCTTCTGCTTCAGACTAGAGGGGAATAATAAAATAAAATAAAATATTTTAAATAATGAATTTTAAAAAAAATTAAAATGTAGTGGTAAAGAATATTTGTAGCATATGGTCTGGAACATGATTTTAACGCAGCAAATTTTCATCATAGCTCTCTCAGCTGTAGTTTTATCATCAGCAGGGAAAGTAGAGGTGGAAAGTAGAAATTAGAGGCATGCCTCATGCTGAGTCAGTCCATCGTGTCTGACCGCCAGTATCTCTCCAAGGTTTTCAACGAGATGCTTTCTTGGCCCTGTCTGGAGAACTCTGGTATTCCCTAATAATCTCCCAAGCAAACAAATTCTGGTCCTGCTTGGCTTCCAAAATCATCAAGACTGGATGTGTTAGGGTGGTGTGTTTGCCAAGATGTCAAGGCCAGGGGAATCAAATCATAATTCCATTTTAGGGGACTCATCTGATTGGCAGCTAAAGAAGCATGGAATCTTGCATGCTCTTCACTTTTCCCTTTTTCTTTTTAAAACTGCAATAATGTCCCTGCTGAATATATTTCAAGTGTGGATTCCTACAAAGAACCAGTCCAGATGGAGGGAACTTTATTGTTCTCCCAAGCCAGTGGGGGTAAATTCTCCACTACATATAGCAAGGATGGGAAACTACATCCCCCCAGATGTGTTTAAATGGCAACTCCCAGCATCCCTAGCCAGCAACCAGTGGTGACCAATACAGCAGTTGTAGTCCAACAGCATCTGGAAGGACATAACCACCCATCCCTAGTATATAAAATTGTGCTCGCAGTGAATTTCATGGTGGAGTAAAGATTTAAACCATGGTCTTTATTTCCCATCAGTTTTTTGATATAATGGTCAAACAGAATCTCAATCCTGAGAGTCAGAATCTTGATTAGGAAATGCAGAGGACAAACTGATCAATGGCTTCAAGCTTATGAAGCTTCTAGATAGCCACTGTTAGGAACTGGAAACAGAACCAGCTAAGACTTAATTTGTTCTGCAATTATGTTATGTTTAATCCAAATCTCTCTAGTTTGCTTGGAATTGTTATGGTATTATTTTCTCTCTCCTTCCTCACAGGGCATAGGCAAGATGCTTCATTATCTCCTAATGTTTCTCATTGGAATGAGGAATGCATGCAGAGAAATACTTGCCATTCCTTCATGTTCAGTGGAAGGCAAGATTGCTTACTATGATCATTGCAACCTCACTCAAGTTCCACCTGTACCTGAAGACATTGTTTTCTTCTCCCTAAACTACAACTCGATCCAGGAAGTGAATGCCACCTCATTCCCACTGCTGAAGGAACTGGTGTATTTGTTGCTTGGAACACAGTTTATTTTTCCTGTAACTATAAGAAGAGAAGCATTTAGAAACTTGCCAAATCTTCAGCAACTAGATTTAGGTGGAAACAAAATGACTGTCCTGGACACAGGTGCCTTCCTGGGCCTGTTCAATTTAAATAAACTTTTGTTATACTACAATGAGCTTAATGAATCAATTCTGGAAGAGGATTACTTTCAAGATTTGATTTCTTTAGAATATCTAGATCTTCAGTTCAATAAAATTGCAAGGCTTCACCCTCATCCATTATTTTACAATATGAAATCCTTGAACATTCTGATGTTGCAGCTAAACCAAATTAGGACTATCTGTGAAGGAGATCTTGATAGCTTTCAAGGAAAAGCTTTCAAACTGTTTAGTGTTACTTCTAATAGGTTGTACAAAGACAGTTCTGTGAACTGGACAGCTTGTGGGAATCCTTTCAAAAATATTATTATAGAAACATTGGATGTTGGCAGTAATGGTTGGAATGTGGCCACTACACAGCAATTCTGTACAGCTGTCCAGGGAACTCGCATTGTGGCCTTGAAACTCTCACACCACACTATGGGCTCATCATTTGGATATGCTAACCTCCGGAATCCAGACAGTGATACATTTGTAGGTCTTGCTAAAAGCAGCCTCCAATTACTTGATCTTTCACATGGCTATATTTTCCCTCTCAACTCATATGTATTTCAGCACCTTGGTGATTTGGGAGTGCTTGATCTTAACAGTAACAAGATAAATCAAATTGGAAAAGGAGCATTTTATGGCCTTAGGAGCTTACAACTGCTAAACCTATCATACAATCTTTTGGGTGAACTCCTCGATTACACTTTTGAAGGACTTCATAATGTCATTTCTATAGATCTACAAAATAATCATATTGGGGTGTTTGGTGAGAATCCCTTCAAACATGTACCAAAACTTCAGGAGGTAAATCTTAGGGATAATGCCCTAAAAATAATTCCATCATTCCCAAATCCCCTCTCTGTTTTTTTAGGAGGAAACAATCGGCTACAATCAAATGATGTCAACCAAGTAAATTCTATATTTCTTGATTTGGAAGGAAACAGGTTGGACAATTTGGGTTACCTTTACAAGCTTCTCCAAATTCCAGTTTTGCAGTATATCCTTTTGAAAAATAATCGTTTTTCTTATTGCTACAAATATAATGATGTAGCAGAAAACAACCAGCTAATCTACTTGGATCTTGGTGAAAATATGTTACAAATTATATGGGAGAGAAGAGCATGCTTGGATGTATTCAAGAAACTTTCCAAACTTCAAGTTCTCCATCTCAATAATAATTACCTTAGTTTCCTTCCAGAAGGTATCTTTAGTGGCCTAGTATCACTGAATAAACTTAACTTAGCGTCTAACCTGTTGACTTACATTTCTCACAATACCTTCCCTAAAAGTCTGCGGACACTTCAGTTATCATCAAACCAACTTCTTTACCCAGATCCTCAGATTTTTGCAGCCCTAGACCATTTGGATATCACCTATAATAGATTTTTCTGTGATTGCCTCTTAAGCAACCTGATTGGGTGGCTGAATGAAACCAATGTCACTTTAGCTGGATCACCAAATGACATGTTTTGTTTTGGACCCCGTGATCTTGCTGGTGTTCCACTTCACGAATTAAATGTTGATGTTTGCAATGAAGACAAGATCTTGGAGTCTCTACAGTTGTCACTTTTCATTTCCACCTGTGTTGTTTTGACAGTGTTCCTAGCTGCAGTGATAGTTTTCACTCGTTTTAGGGGAACTTGTTTTGTCTGGTACAAGACCTTTACAAGAACTTTGATGAAGGAGCGCCAGACAGACTTGGGTAAGAAAAAGTATAAATATGATGCCTATGTATGCTATAGCAACAAGGACTTTGAGTGGGTTCAAAATGCTGTGATAAAACACCTTGACTCCCAATATTCTGAGAAAAACAGATTTTCTCTTTGCTTTGAAGACAGAGATTTCCTTCCAGGAGAGGATCACATCAGCAACATCCGTGATGCCATTTGGAATTGTCGGAAAACTATTTGTGTTGTGACAAAGCAGTTTCTCAAGGATGGCTGGTGTGTAGAAGCATTTAATTTTGCCCAAAGTAGGTATTTTTGTGACCTGAAGGAAGTCCTCATTATGGTGGTAGCTGGATCACTTTCTCAGTATCAGCTTATGAAATATCAGCCAATCAGAGCCTTTTTGCAAAGAGGTCAATACTTAAGGTGGCCTGAAGAGGAGCAAGATGTGGAATGGTTTTTAAATGCGCTTTCTCACCAGATACTAAAGGAGAAGAGAATTAAAACAAAACCAAGCACTTTGGAACTGAAAGTAGTAACAACCTCTTAGCTGGCTAGCTGCCATTTCACTTTCATGAAGGGAGTCCTCCAAAGAGTGTCATTCAGTTCTTAAAATATACTGAGTCTCTCTATATGGGCATGGCAAAAACCAGCTTTGAAAATTGCAGTAAGAATACCGCATTGATCTTGATGTCGTTTGTCTTCACTGCCAAATGTAAGATTATAAACCCAGGTCTTGCATGATGGAAGTGGCCCAGCAAAGATCACCATGCTGCTCTGGAGGGCTCTTGCATACAGATGTGTGGCAGCTCAAAAGATTTTTACAGTCACAGCTATGTAAGCACTTGTTGGTTTAAGGTGGGAGTGGGTATTCTGTGGCCCTCTAGATGTTGTTGAACTACAGCTTTCATCAGTCCTTGACAGCAGATCCAATAATGAGAGATTATAAGGCTGTGGTCTGGAAACATCTGGAGGGTTACAAGTTGTCCAACTGTGGTTTTAAAGTCACTGGGTTTTTTAATCCAAAAATTAAAATAAAACATACATTATTTTTTCTGCAGACTTAAAAACATGTTGACAATCTGTAGCCCTGATATGAAACATGAGATATATATATGTTTCCACTGAAGCCCTTTTTCTGCATTAAACACAGCTGGCTATTACTGAACATGCTTCTATATCAATATTTGGCTTGGGTCCAGACTATCTGAAAGACCATTATTTCCCCATACAAATCTGCCAGATCTTTAAGATCATCAGGTCAGGGCTTCTCTTGGTCCCACCATCACCAGAGGCTTGCTTGGTGAGGACACCAGTGAAGGCCTTCTCAGTAGGTGATCCTATCCTCTGGAACATTTATATACGGTGAGCTAAACTGGTCCCCTTCCCAGTAGTGTCACGAGGGATGGTGTCACCTGGTGCAGTAACTCTAGGTGCCACATCCCCCGTGACCTCCTCCCAGACCACATCATAAAGAATCCTTAGCATTCTTGTGAGGAGGTCAAAGGGGGGGGGGGGTGACACCATGAGTTACCACACTGGATGACACCAACCCTAGTGATGCCCTGGGGCAGCTTGCATATCTTTGCATAGCCATGTTGTATCATCCAAAATCAATATTGGGGTCAACCACAATCTTAGTATTCTGTATCCTTAGTAATGTTTTTTGTAGTACAGTTACTCATAAATCACAATTCCCACATATCACTGCACGTCATGGCAATAGTTGTGACATAACCAACTAGCAAAATTAAAATTAGACCTTTAAATTGCAATAGTGTATGCATATCTTAAATGCAATTACATGTACATCGTTGTATGTGGTTAAAGTGAAAATTTGGTAAGATGTGATGTTTTTAAAGAAAAAATTTAAAGTAATACATTTTTTAAAAAAAATTAACATTTTTAATTTTTTTAAAATTTTAAATTGAAAAAAACCTGTGGCCTTTCCTTTGTTTTCCCACTGAGCCTCCCCTCACTCACACTATCTCTTCAGAATTTTAGAGGGACACAGGCAAATCCCAAAAGGAGCAGTGGTGTCACTCCCCCTTAGGGGGTAGCCTGGTGCATTCTGCAGCCCCTGCAGCCCTACTTTCCTTTCACCCGCAGGCAAAGATGTTTTTGTCTGAGCAGGCTTTTAATATATAATCACTGCCAGATGAGGCTTCTTATTGAGGTACGTGTTATGTTTATTTATGCTTTTAACATTTGTATTTTTAACATAATTTTATACTGCTTTAATGAGGTGGTCTTAAATTGTTGTTTTTTTTAATTATTGTTAAGTTTTTAATTAATTTGATCTGTGAGCCCCCTGTGGGAGAAAGGTGGCATATAAGAAAAATAAAGAAATAAATAGATATTTTCAAAACTAGCTGAGCAGTTCTCTCACCATCAGGATTTTATTATTCATTAGAAGACTATATCCCTGTTTGGTCCTTTATTTCACATGGGTGGGGGGATATCCAGCTCCAGTCCATCAATTATGTATTTTCATTGGGATGTGTGTAGGAAGTTTGCACATATGTGGGGGCTCTCAACAGATGTGCTAATTAATACACTAGAAATCAGGAGGGAGGAGGCCTCCCACCACTGCTATTATGTTCTTTCTTCATGAATACAGAACTGGCAATGGGGGGGGGGGGGGGGGGGCTCTTATATGTTAACTACCTCAGGGATAGCTGGCTTATTGCCTTGGTCTAACAAAACGGGGGAGATTATCGTATGCCTGCATCTATCACGGCACAGATTTGGCATGCAATGATCTCCTAAGTCTAGCATCTCTTTGATTGTGTTGCACAAAATGTTAAGTTGATTGAAACATAGTCATTATCCAACTGCTAGTCCCACCTCATTAAATCAATGGAAACTTGGTAAGTCAACAACATGCATGTATGTTCCATGGATTCAATGGGTGTATTATAATTGGGATTAATAATTGTATTTAGACAATATAATGTTTTTGCAATACGCAGGTTACAGCAGTTTGATTGCACTGGCTGCAGCCTATAGAATCCTGGGATCTGTGGTCTGGTGAGTGACTTTGAATGCTCTGTTAGAGAGCTCAAGTGCTTTAGTACACAAGAGTGTCTTAGAACTCACTAGTGAAGAATTCTAAGTAGCTCACCAAACGACAGATCTCAGAATTCTCTAGGAAGAAGCCATGACAGTTAAAGTGGGGTCAAACCTCTGTAACCTTGTAGTGCAGATGCAACTTGTGCTGTCCATTTGAATGTATTTTGAACTACCTCCAGGTCTGAAGGATTTTACATAAAAGTAAATATCCAGTTTTCAAGGTACCAGGTAATGCTACACGTATCTGAATAAGTGTCAGCGTTTTGTGTTGTGAGATCAGGACAGAACTCTTCTGCTTAATGTGAAGTTTAAAATCAGTTATTATAAATGACTATGTTTAAGGAATTCTAGAGTTGCTCATGTAGTTCTATGTGATTCATTAATGTCCTTTGCTGTTTCCAAGAAAATGGGAGTTCAAAGTATCAGTTATCAGCCTTGTTTTAAACCATTTACAATATGTTGACTAGGAATTTCACCCAGATGTTAAGCAAGAGATAAAGTCCAAACGCCATGCACAAGGTGGATGCTTCATCTTGTGTAGCCTGCATAGAAACTATGTAGGCTGGCAATGGAAGAAAGCAACATCCTTTTCTTCACTATCAGTGCCGTATGTCATTGTACTAGATATGTAATAATTGAACTTTCTACATATTTGACACAGAAACATAGTGGTAACAGCTCCAAACCTGATGGAAATGCCACTGACTCATGCTCCGACTGCTAGCAGATTGGACCCCCTTTTTCCCCATGCAGCTGATGCCTGGTAAAGTTGGGGAGGGTGGTAAAATCATGGCAATGGTGTCACAGTTGTGACTAAGTAGCAATTGTTAATACAGAACACTTATGGATGCGTAAATCTAGGCAACAAGTCCATATTTACAATCACTGCTTAGTCATGATTGTGAGACTATTGCCACAAACATCAGCTTGATCTGAGCATCCATCAGGGATTTTTTGGCAGATGGACCAAGACAGGTTGCCTAGGTTACTGCATTATCTACTTAACTAAGTAGCTGATACAGAATACTGGCCCAGATGTTTATGCTGCAGTACATCTGAGGCCAATATTAGATATGAATGGGGAAGAATTGTAGAATTGTGTAAGACCTTACACAAGTAAACATCGTTGATGACTGAAATGTCATTTAACCCAATATCACCGGATATATAAATAAATAATTGTTTATCAGACTTTAATTCCAGCTGGTAATTTCTAAATGGTGTCCTCCTGCTGTTTTTGCTATTCAAAAATGGATGCAGCTCTTGGAAATTACAGGAATAATGTGAAGTATCAGGATCGTTGCAGAAATGAAAGGGGGCTAGTTGCTGTTGTTTTAAAAACCAGTCTCAAAAAAATTGTATTATTTTGAGTGGAAAATTTTTATATTGTAATACAGGGGCTCTGTCTTGTGTATTCACTTGTGACCATGTATATTCTGTATATTTTATTGTGACCTGACTTGTATATTTTATAATTAAATAAGTATTGTAACTGCTTCTGAACATTAATGTGAAAGAAAAGCCCATTTTCCCTGGGAATGGTATACTGTATTTTGATAGCTTAAGAATTTCAATGTTGTGTTGTGGTGTTATCTGGGTTTTTTTTTTACAAGAAAAGTAAAAATCCTATGACTTTCTTTCAAATGACTAATAAAGGTATAAATCCATTAAAAATGGAAAATATAAATATATGTGTATATTTCTTAATATGCAGTCACTCAATAAAGCAATAAGTGACTGACTTGGGAACTGGTTTCCTCTGTTATAACAGAACAATATTATATTAACTGGACTACAACTGATTCTTTTAAGTGAAAGTTATAAAAAAAACCTAGAAAGTGACATTATAATTGCTATCCTCTAGGTGGTGCTATCGGATCTTAAAAGCTTTGTGACTTGCAAAGTATGTCCTTGTGCATGTATACTGCCCACACAACTGTAGGTTATAAGTATTTCAATAAGCATTTTTTTTTTTATCACAGAACTATTTAGCCCTAAACCGATTTTGCTATGGTAGCATCAGGACATGTAGCACCACCACCCCTGGCAATTCATCTGACTTCTCTGTGTATATTCTAATTTCACATTTTTTGTTATCCAGTGATAATTGGTAGCATAAGCTTTTATAGAATTAAGTCTACAAAAGCTGTGCTACCAATTTCTTTCTCTCAGTTAGTCTTGAAAGTGCTGGAAGATCCCTTTGCATACTGATCCACACTAACATGGCTCTGTCTTTGAATTCTACCATTGGGGGCAAGTAAAGGAGAAAGTGATTTAGTGACTTTCAGATGTAGGTGAGGAAAAGAAGCACCTGCTGCAGGGTGGATAGAAGGAAGAAGCCAAGAAGAAAATGCTGAGCAGAAAAGAAAGTGGGAAACAGACACAAAGAAATAGCTGTCAGAGTTGTGCTAATAAAGCAGTCTGACTATGAAAAGCTAACTGACACTGCACTGTGTAAGCAACAGTGTGATAGGACTGGATCACTTGTGTTTTGTCCTTAAGTAGTTATGTTAATATGTGACTAAACTGCTTAGAACGTATAGCATAATCAGATATTTTCCATACAAATGAGACTGCAGTGTGATTACCAACCTGCCTCTTTGCATCTGTAATTGAGAATGATATGCCTTACATAAATTTTTAACGTCCTACATGTCTATTGTTTTTAAAAAACAAAAAACAAAACATGGAGGATTCAGGGGATACACATGCCCCTTTTCTGGCCACCCTAGCTTCCATGGGTTGCATCTGCCCATTTTTCATGAAAATGCTGTTAGGAGCTAAAGAAAGTGTGAGAGAGGTAGCTTTTAAATAAATACCTCTTAGGGAGCTTCTGGGAGCATAATTTTCAATTTTTGGCTCTGGACTCACATGTGGCTCGCAGGCTGCACAATGCCCTCAACACTTATACTGGGCAAGTCTCAATCTGTAGTTTTCAAAACTATTCTCTTGGTCACATATGCTTAGAATAATGCTCCATTATACCAGGGTACGGCATTTTTGTAGCAGTGCACAGCAGGCACTGAGGGGCCATTCAGACTACCTTTTGCACTGAATTGTAACCCGGATTAAAAGTGGGAAGTTCCCACTGGCGCCGGTTTGAACACACCTGGATCAGGGTTTTGCACACCCAATCTAGGGCAAATTCCCCTTAGAGTGGTTTTTCCAAAAGTGGATTATTTCCTGTTTCTTTTTGGAAAACCCGTTTCTTCCCTGCTACCGGCAAATGCGAACTTGGCCCCAGTCATGATTGGGTCAAGTTCAGGAAGGGAATTAGGTCAGAGGGAGGGCAGTGGACGAAACATGCCTCCCCTCTCACACCAGCTTTTTGCAAGTGGCTCTCTCTCTCTCTCTCTCTCTCTCTCTCTTTTGGCAATTTTTATTTTGACAGATTATACAAATGCTTGTGCTACAGATTGATACATATTGATAGAATGTGTATGCTTGTGCTACATTTCGCTTTCGTTTGCTTGCTGCAGCCAAAATAAAAGCAAAGAAGCAAAGGCTTCTTTGGGGGCAGATCAGAGGGAAAACCCCAGCGCAAGGATGCATGTGGTTTGGGGCAGATCAGAGGACAAACCCCAGGGCAAGGATGCATATGGTTTGGGGCAGATCGGAGGAGAATTCCCATGGAAAGGAAGCTTGATTAAACACAATTGACAATTTAACAGAATATGCGAACCTTGCCACTAGGTTTTTTAAAGAAAAGGGTGGGGGAGCACTCGTGATGCCAGCCACAGATACTGGCAAAACATCAGGAATAAACTCTTCTAGAACATGGCCATGTAGCACAAAAAACTATGGATGCCGGCCGTGAAAGCCTTTGACTTCACATTAAGAGCCAGTGCTTTGAAACATTGCATTTTCTGTGCTAGAAAACTCTTTTTTAAGTGGAAGCTATTCTTGGTGGGAAATAATTTAATTTCAATACTATGTGGAAACAAAGAGAACTAGCTTCTACAGAGGCTATAGCAGTTTGGGTGTTGGAGTAGGGCTGCAGGAGACCAGAGTTTGAATCCATGGTCAGTCATGGAAGCCCACTGTGTGATGTGTGTGATATGCAAATCTCACTGAGCTTCACAGGAAGGCAATGACAGACCCCCTCTGAACAAATCTTGCCACAGTATGTTTGCCTTAAGGTTGCTGTAAATTAGGAATGACTTGAGGGCACACAACAACAACAACAACAACAACAACAACAAAGGTTATTTTACTGAGTGAGGTCATTGGTCCACCTAGGCTTGCATGTTTTACCTTGATTTGGCAGGGTCTTTCCAGAGTTTCACACTGCAGGAATTTCTTGCCTCTGTTTGAAGAACTGGAATTGAAGCTTGCAACTGAACCTAGCACTGTCTAAATGTAATACTGTGCCATTGGAATCCAATCCCTCTGACGTTTGTGTACAAAATATACCACATGTAATGTCTGAAATGCAGGAAAGTCCCTGGTAAATGTTTATGGCGCAAGCTGCACAAGTTAAACTGGTTGCCTTTGCTTGCTGAGGAGGCAGACTGCCATGAAAGAGAAAAGTCTGTGTTTCCTTGTCTGAACTATGTGTGAATTGGGTCTGCTCCAGAGGTACATCTGACCTCTACAAAATGGCCATGCCCTACATTGTTGGTGAATGCTCTCTTAGAGATCAGTGCAGCTAGTAAATCAATGTACTTATCATCAGTCAAATCCCCTTACTAATACAATGAACACAGTGAGAAGCATTCCCGCTAGGATTCTGTTAAAAAGAGAAGCCAAGCCAGTGTGTGATTAATTGAGCCTATATACATTGAAACTCAGACTCATAACTATCGATTGGTTTCCCTTTAGCCCTGCTGGGAACATTACAGCTTTATTAGAATTTTATGGCTCCAGTCAAGGATACCCTCATCAATTTAACTTGACTCATAGGATGAACGAGATGAAAGTGCAGGAAGAGCTTTATGACAGGGCTGTGTAGGGTGACAGGGATTCTCTAGAACTGATTGTGGGGATAAAAACCACTGAGTTGATTATACAAAGTAACCTAGAAAATCCCAACTTAGAAGCGTCATTTAGTGCCAGGAGACAGGCTATATAACGGTGTGTCACCCTTACCTACTCTTCATAATTTTATCTCTCCAGAGGTCTTAATCAGGGATGGCATGGTCTATGGAAGTCCAATGTTTTTAGAGCCACAGGGATCCATGTTCTAGGCCTCACCTGTTCCTGAAGCTCTTAAAAGGAAAAGTTCTATCTTACTGGGACTACAGTAAAATGGGAGTTTATAATTACACTTGAAGTGCACAAATTTAGATTTACACAACATTTGTGCCAGTCCTCATGGGATTCTATCATAACTTGTGCTCAACAGGAAGTTGCATTGGCAAATCAGTGGTGTATTCAGATATACAGTACACAAAAACAAATGAGGTGGTGTTCAGAGTTTCCAATGAAGGGTTAATATTTAATCACCAGACATTCCTCTTGTCCTGTGAGATTATTGTGCTGATCAAGGGCTAATTTAATGGAGTATAAAAGTAGTTTAAGCTTCGTCAGATGCAGAAAGTGCTCTAGGGATGTAATAAGCTCCTTATTTCACACAGGAGAGGCCAGTTAACTATTTCTAGCGGAGACAGTGGTCCCTTCCTTCTGGGTAAGTCATTGTTTGCTTTACCATTTCTATTAATAACCACCTTTGAAAGCAGGCATTAAGATGGCATGACATAATCCTCAAGAAAAATAAAAGGAAGGGTAGTCTTTTCCTGTTTAGACACAGTGTCCAAAAACAAGAAAAATAGTTTTTAATTACTAGCATTTAATAGTGTGGCAGTTTGCAAGTATTAATATTGTTTTTAGTGTGTTTCAAGGACAAGTTAATTATTTTAAACTGTCCAGTGCCTGCCAGTTCACATAACATCAGGGACATATCTTCCTTTCCTTCAATACATATTTCTGTCATATAGTGGCACAAAGATGCATTAAACAGTAACTGTACGTTTCATTTCTTTATTTGCTCCTGATTTCTTAACCATGGGCAGAGAGGAACCATCAGCCTTCTAACAGCTTGTTGTTGCTTCTGTGTGCCTTCAAGTCATTTCCAGCTTATGATGACCTTAACTATCATGGGGTTTTCTTGGCAGGATTTGTTCAGAGGAGGTTTACCATTGCCTTCCCCTTACGCTGAGAGAGTGTGACTTGCCCAAGATCACCCAGTGGTTTTCATGGCCGAGCTGGGAATCCCCTGAACATCAAATAATGGAAAATGGGTTCAGTATATATTTGGTGTCCCTTCTAAGAAAATATTCCTATTTACCAAGCCAAGGACAAACCACGGCTTCTTAGTAAATAATGCAAATGTGTGCTCTCATGGATCATGTACTTCTGTTTCTGTAGTCATTCATGCTGAATAGTGCCCTTTTCATTGGTGTTCATCTCTGAAGCATTTCATTCATCATATTCTTAGGTGGCAGCATACACGGCTCTCATTTACACTTTTTTTTAAAGGCCACAGCTTAATTCATATGTTAAATACACACTCATCAGACAGTGGCTTTTAAGAAAAACACAGCTTCTAGGAAGCTTTTTCACAGAGATATGTACTATTTTAAGCTTTTGGTTTGGTTGAGGGATTTTGCATCCAGAAAATTTGCCAGCCTGTCTGTATTTCTCAACCACAGCATGTGCTTGGTCAGAACATGTACAGTACACCATGTGAGGAAGGCTGTTGTTGAAACTAAGTGTGATAGAGATTAACATTTTGTTACATCCTGGGCTGAGTGCCACCCAAAACAGGAGGGGACACTAGCATAGATGCCACATATTTTATATTGCTCTGACTCATATCCTATTATGTCAAGCTTGCCTTTAAACTGTGGTGTAGTGTTATATTTTGAAATGCAGGAGATCATCATGATACCAGGGGTGGGAGAGCACAGGTAAATAGCATAATACTCAATTTTTTAGGGTTGGTTGAAATCCAGTGCAAAAACCAAGGAAGATTCCTCTAACATTATAAGCATGAGGCTTCATGCACTAATGCCCAGAGGCCTGCACAGAACTGTTTACTTCTGATTGTAAGCCATCTTGCAAAGAAATTTTACCATTTAAATTGTTGTCATGGCATATATGGCCCATCTTAGAACTTTATCGCACCCGGTTTTTCCTCCGTTACGGGTACGGGAAGAGGATGCTCGTGTGCATGTGTGACCAGCCAAAAATGGATTTTATCACATGCCAAAGTGTCCTCCAAAACCCTGTTCCATCCCTCGGCACCAAGCCGTCCCCGTTCAGTGCTGAGAGGTGCCATTTTCCTCAGTCGGAAAACTTCCGACCAGAACATTTCACGCCCCTCAGCACTGAACAGGGACAGCTTGGCACCAGGGGATGGAACGGGGCCTTTTGGAGGATGCTTTGGTGTGCAACAAAATCCATTTTTGGCTGGTCGTGTACGCACATGAGCATCCTCTTCCCCTACCCATAATGGAGGAAAAAACTGGTGCGATAAAATTCCTAGACTTAGGTAACACTGTGTAATTTTATCAGGTTTTCTAATGGTCTTTCTCCAGATAGGTTCCATGATACTCTTATTCAATGATGGTGTTTTGCTGGGGCTGTTTCCTAATATGTAGGTCAGTGATGGTGAACCTGTGGCACGCGTGCCAGAGGTGGCACTCAGAGCCCTCTCTGTGGGCACATGTGCCATCGCCCCAGCACAGAGTTTGCCAGAGTTTGTTCCTACAAAGTCAGAGGGACATGGCACTTTGCAATAAGTAAGTGGGTTTGGGGTTGCAATTTGAGCACTCGGCTTCTAAAAGGTTCACCATCACTGATGTAGGTGAAAGTAACAGCTAATAAATGAGTAGGGTGATAATTAGGTAATAATTGACTGGATTTATCTCCAAATAACAATGGAAAACAATAGTGAGAGCACTTAGGGCAGTTTCCAAATGGACTTTTATTTCTTCTTCATTTAAAAAGAAACACAGATTTCAACACATGTTCAGAAGCCAGCTAGTAATTATCAGGGTTTTTATAATTGTTTTTCATGAATGGATGTCCATTTGAAAATGATTTTTTTTTTTTGAGGGGGGTAGGCGAATAGGATCATGAGAAAAAACTGTAACGTTACAAAAAACTGTAATGTTACAGTTTTAGGTTTCAATGTGAAACCTCTTAGGAAATAAGAGGATCATGATCAAAAATGATGGGCTCTAGGAAAGGACTTGGTTGGCAACCTATGGCCCTTTAGAAGCTGTTGCAATCCACTTCCTATCAGGCCCAGACGGCATGATATGTGAGCGAAAGCTGTAAGCTCCATGTCACTTAAATGGCATGTCTCTCCTATGGCCCCAGCCAGTGATATGTGAAATGGCTAGGTGTGAGTCAATTTTGCCTTCAAGACAGAAATTTCTGCATCATTTTGCCTGTCATGCCCCCCTCCCTGTAAGCTAGGATGTCTCCAGGGTGAAAATGACATGCATCCAACTCTGCTAAAACCCTTTAATGCACAAAATGCTAGCAATCTTGCTTGTTAAATTAGCTCCTCCATCAACGTTTTGAAATTAGATGAGATTCCGTGAAAATGGGAGAGCGCAGGCATTGCTTTGTCAGCATGAGACATGAATGGCATTTTAATAGTCTACTTAACAGTAATGAAACAGTAATTTATCCTAATTGGTAGGACACTGATTATACAGGAAACGTGATGTACTCACAGACACAGATGGCAGAGTGCAAAAGGGGATGGTGGGGGGAGTAGATAGAAAAATGGGACAAAAAAAAGGAAATGAAAGACGTTCCAATATGGTAAGGAAAATCTGGTAAAGTCACTGTGTTGCATCCAGGATCTGCCACCCATGGATGGAAAGGCTCTATGCTCAGAAGATGTTGCCATCTGATTTTATGGGACTTCCATCTTCATCGCACCACTGCGCATCATATTCATCAGGGTCCCTTCACCATTTAGACAGCCTTTTAATGAAGTGGGTGATGCGTGCATCCAGTTACATGCACCTTAATTTGGATTTTCAACAAAAGGGCATTGTATGGTGCTGTACTGTTTTTAATCTTTATTTTTAAGTAAGATTTTAAATCACTCTAATTCTGTTGTTAGTTAATACTGTTTTAATCTGGCTTTTTGTATGTTTTTAAATTTGTGTATTTTATGCCATTTTATAAGCTGCCTGGGAGAACATTGGGGTATAAATAAAGTGATGGGTGGGTGGGTGGATAAATCCAATCCATTTTGCATATCAGTAGTGGGCATGCTTGAGAGTTGGATCAACTTTGCCAAAAAAAAAAAATAGCACATTAATTGGGACTGATTGCAGTGTCCTTCCCTGGACCTTCATAGACCTCCTTGCCCTTCCTCTGCCATTTCAGCTCCTTTTTAGAAGGAGGGATATTACTCCCAAATATGGTCACCAAAAAGGCAAATTGTGCCCTGGAAACCTGGCCAGGGCACTGTTTGCACTTTGTAATTACCTCTCATGCCCCCCAATTTTGGAGATTTCTTGTTAAAAAACTATAATTGAACAGGCAGTCATTTCTGGTTGCTAAAAACTGCCTGATTTGAGCAAAAAATGGGGGGGGGGTTTAGAGGACAAGTAGTGACCTCCCCCAAGAATCTGGGGGCACCATTTGACATTTTGAAGGCAAATAAAGGGAGAGGGGGTTGATGAGTTCTGCCCTCCTGTTATATTCCTGAAATGTTTCTGAGTACAGGATAAGACTCCAGGTGTCTTGCCAATTGCAAAACACAATAAACAGTGCCATTTTTGGCTGTTATATTGTGCAGATGATCCCTTTCCCTTTCGTTTGGAAAGGTTACCATTTGGACTAAAACCTCCAAAATCCCCACCAGGGAGGATTCTGGGAGTTGTATTTAAAAGGTAATATTTCCAGGCTTGGCAGGAGTGGGGGTATGTCCATGTTCCTCAGTGGCAACATCAGTGAGAGTGGCCAAAGTCACATTTTCAGCATCTTCCCAGTCACTGCAGCAGGATGCTTCCCCTGCAAACATAGGGATCTTGTAGTGCCTTTGAGATTAAATAAACTGAAGAAGTTTGTAGCATAAGCTTTCCTAGTCCACTTCATCAGATGTGTACCCAAACTCATGCTAGAAATTTCTTTCTGTTTGTTTCAAAAGTGTTACAAGATCCCCTTGTATGCTGATGCAGACTAACACAGCCATGTCTTTAAATATTACCATTATTGCTGAAGATGCCCTTACAATGCTACATTTGTTAAACTATTACAATCCTGAGAGAATAGTGGGAAAGTTGGCTTCAAGAACATGAGTACTATGTCCTACTGTAGTCATCTTCTACATGCAAAATATTCTGAGTTACCATTAAGCTATAGCGCTTCCCCAGTCGCTCATGTGGTCAGGGTGGTTATTGGAAAGGAAGAGATGGGAGATGGTAATATATATTATTAACGACATGGTAGACCATGGTATCCTTCTAGAACACCTGAGGGAGTTAAGTATTGGGGGCATTGTGCTCAAGTGGCTCCACTCCTACCTCTTGGCAGATTCCAGATAGTGAGGCTGGGGGACAGTTGCTCTTCTAGGAAAGAGCTGACATCTCTCACCTATAAAGCCCTACATGGCTTGGGCCCGAATTATTTGAGGGACCGCATCTCCCCATATAATCCACCCCGCACACTTAGAACATCCGGGAAGAACCTGTTGGAAATACCATCTTCCAGATATGTCTCCACATCCCAGATGGCCTTTTCTGTAGTAGCCCCGCAGATCTGGAATAGTCTTCCCGAGGAGCTCCGTTTTATGACCCCCCTGGAATAATTTAAAAAGAGACTTAAAACCTTTCTCTTTTGCCAAGCCTTCCCCTCTGTAGAATGAATAGTATTTTCAATGCGACCGATTCCCTACCTTACCCTGCTGTATGTTGTCCATAGAGTTTGTAGAATTTTATATTGGAGTTTATTTATCTTGTTTTTTATTGTGTAATGGTTTTTAATTAGTCTGTAACCCCGCTTCGATCCAATGGAAGAGGCGGGGAAACATAAATAAATTTATTATTATTATTATTATTATTATTATTATTATTATTATTATTATTATCTGGCGTCCCTCAAGACACCATTCTATTTCCCATGCTGTTTAACATTTACATGAGCCGCTGGGAGAGATCATCCGGAGACATGGGGCACGGTGTTATCAGTACGCTGATGACACCCAAATATATTTCTCTATGTCTCTGACTGATGCAGTGATTCAGGATGACATCTCTCCTCTGGATGCCTGCCTTGGGTCGGTAATGGACTGGATGAGGGAAAACAAACTCAAGTTGAATCCATAGAAAACGGAGATTCTTACGATAGGTACCCCAAATTCAGGGAGGGAATTTTGTCAACCAGTCCTGGACGGGGTCACACTTCCCTTAAAGGACAAAGTTCGCAGTTTGGGAGTACTCCTGGACCCATCTTTACAGTTATCATTCCATGTGGATATGATGGCCAGGAGTGCATGGTATCAACTTCGATTGATATGCCAACTGTGTCCCTACCTGGACCAAAAGGACCTTGAAGCAGTGGTACACGCACTGGTAATCTCTCGTTTAGATTTCTGTAATGCTTTCTACATGGGGCTACCTATGTACCAAGTTCGGAAGCTTCAAATGGTGGAAATCCAGAAGCCAGATTGGTCACTGGAACATCTAGATCAGACCACATAACACCAGTATTAAAATCTTTTCACTGGCTACCGATTAGCTTCCGGGCGCAGTACAAAGTGTTGGTTATTACCTTTAAAGCCCTACACGGCTTGGGCCCGAGTTACTTGAGGGAATGCCTCTCCCTACACAATCCACCCCGCACTCTCAGAACAACCGGGAAGAAGTTATTAGAGTATGTAAACACCAAGTCAACAACAACTTCCCACAGGGCATTTACTGCCGTAGCTCCTAAATTATGGAATGGCTTGCCGGAGGAGATCTGTCTCATTATCACCTTAGGTCCTTTAAAATGGCACTTAAGACAGATCTCTTCCAGCAGGCCTATCCACCCAATCTGCTACAAGAGAGTTAGAAATACCCCACCTCTATTTGTAAAGATATGTATTATAAATGATGATTTAGTCTATGTATTATATTGATAGCGGTTTTACTGTTTTATTGAGTGTATTTTATATGAAATTGTAGTTTTTTTATTGTGTAATGTTGTTTCTGTTGTAATCCCACCTCAATCTGCAGGGAGAGGTGGAAAATATAAATAAAAAATTATTATTATTATTATTATTATTATTATTATTATTATTATATAATCCCACTCAGAATTCTTTTGGAGGGTAAAGCATTTTGGGGTAAATATGGCTGATGATAAATTATTATTATTACTATTATTATTATATTACAAACGGGGAGTTGTTGCAGCAGGCGTGTTAAGCATGGGCTTAATTTTCCCATCAAAACTAATGGAATATACGTGCTGAAATGAGCCCTTCATTGATACCTATTACTGTTGGCTTCGTTATACGCAAATTACTGGTGGAAGTCATGCACCACTTTAGCAGATCCTAAATACAGAACAGGCTTTCTATATACTATTCATCAGTATTTGTGGAACAAGAACGAAACCTCACCACCTATTTAAAAAAAAAATCAAAGAGTGTCCAGCAGTGTACAAACGGAGCCAAGATCCCATTCTGTAAAAAGATGAGTTCAAAATGCGCTTCTCTAAAGAACATGCAACATTAATGTCTCCAAACGTTTATTCTATAGCTGTCTGAGTCAGAGGATTAAAATATTATCAGGACTGGCTCTGGGTTAGCCATACAAACAGAGTTGGCTTCTGAGTACTGAGAAGAGGCCTTGTAAAATGCACAAACCATACAAACAAGCACAGTTCTGAAATCTTCCACACAGAGACTTTAAAATAGAATACTGGGACTCAAATATACAGTATGATCCAATGTGTTTCCCACCAAACAGCTAAAATAAATAGTTGAATAGGCCTTTTGAAGGTAGAGACATGAAGACTACATAGTCCAAACTAATGCTTCAAGCCAGGCCTATTTCACCCCTATTTTGCTCTCTTCCTATGTCTACAGTAAACCCATATACTTGACACTGGAGCAGTGGAATGGAGAATACCTAAACTTGTTGAATATGCTGATCTCTACAGCTATCTTCATACAGATAAGTCCATCCTTCAATGAATGTACCTAGAGCAAGTGTTCCCAACCTGGACTGCCCGCACTCCCAGGGGGTGCAAGATGCAGTTTTAGGGTGTGTGACAAAGAGTGGCTTGTGTCTTTGAGTCATTAGTCATCACTTTTTTCTGAATAAATTAGATTCTAATTGTTCAATTTAGTTTTGCATTTTATGAACTGAGTTGAAAGCCTGTTCTTTTAAGTTCAATTTGTTCATTCACAGTGTTATATGTGGTTTAAAAATTAGAAATTAGATCTCTTTATCTTCAAATATGATTATTACTTTTGTAAGGGGTACCAACATTCATCAAAAATTTCCTAGGGCAGTGGGACATAGAAAAGGTTGGGATGAGAACCACTGGCCTAGAGGCACAACTTGCAGAGGTGCCAAAAATCAGTCTCTGAAGCATACCTATCACCTCACTGCATATTTGAAGCTTTTCATGGTTCATTTCAGCAACACTGAGTGATGCACAGGAAAACCAAGTGAGGGGTGTTGTTGCCCAAAGCTTACCAGGAATGCAATCCAGCTTCTTTGTGAAATCCAAACAGGTGGAGACAAGTACCCTTTCCTGAACATTCACACTGCTCATCATCTTTCCTTCTTCAGAATATATATGCCCACATTTCTTCCCCATCCTGGTTGCTACCTCTTTTTTCTGTGCATGACCTCAGCCCCCCACCCCCCACTTCAACATATGGAGAAGTGAAGGTGTTCCCTGGAGGAAAGAGCAGGTGGGCAGTGGAGCCTGCAGGTTTTTGTGTAAATGAGAACCAGTCTTTAGACCCAGGTAGGTAAGTTCGGCCCAGAGGCCAGATATGGCCTCCACCCTCTAAAACACCAAAGTGCTACCAGAAGTGGGGTTTCTCTTAAGAAGGGTTTCCCCTTACTTGGGAAGAAATTGGCTGATGATAGCAACAAAAAGGGGGGGTGGAACCAGTAGTGACAAAAATGCAGAAGATGGAATGAAAATGGGTCCCCACCCTATATGCAATTGCCCACTTCTGCATAGGTCCATGCAAAGGAGAAATAAAAGTCCAGTGAGAAAATGATATTGGCCAAAAACACGCACCCTACCAACTAACAAAAATGGCAGGATCTCTTAGATATTCAAAACATATTCACTGGGGAGGTTAAATTTGAATATTTGGAATTAGATGGTGCCATTGGCATTACTGGATCTACTGTTAAGCAAAGTGGCTCTAGCATGAATCCTATTGTTGTTGTTGTGTGCCTTCAAGTTGTTTCTGAGTTATGAAGACCCTAAGGTAAGCCTATCTAGGGGTTTTCTATGGCTGAGAGTATGTGACTCACCCAGGGTCACCCAGTGGGTTTCCATGGCCAAGCAAGAACTCACACCCTGATCTCTAGAGTCATAGTCCAGTGCTCAAACCACTACACCATACTAGCTCTCTGAATCCTGTTGTTAGACCTGTCCAGGATAGATAACCGGGGGAAACCGACTCAAGCTGAATCCAGAGAAAACGGAGGTACTTGTGATAGGTTCCCCTGGTCCAGGAATGGCGGTGGTTCCACCTGTCCTGAATGGGGTCACGCTCCCTGTGAAGGACTCCGTACGCAGTCTGGGGGTGCTTCTTGACTCGTCGCTTCACCTGACTGCTCAGGTGAATGCGACGGTCAAGAGCACTTGTCATCAGCTTCGGCTTATTCGCCAGCTGCGTCCATACCTGGCCCAGAGGGACCTAGAAACTGTTGTACATGCTCTGGTAACCTCGAGACTGGATTTCTGCAATGTACTCTACATGGGGCAACCCTTATACCAAACCCAGAAGCTTCAAATGGTGCAGAACATGGCAGCCAGGCTGGTCACTGGCGTCTCCAGGGCCAGCCATATAACTCCTGTGCTGAGAGATCTCCATTGGCTGCCCATTCGCTTCCGGGCCCAATATAAGGCGTTGGTAATTACCTATAAAGCCCTAAATGGCTTGGGCCCAGGATTCCTGAAGGACCGCCTCTCCCCGTACATTCCGCCTCGCACCCTCAGAACATCTGGGCAGCATTTCCTGAAGGTACCTGGGGCTAGATTATCCTCCACCACACGGAGGACATTTTCCACTGCTGCCCCAGTCCTTTGGAACACGCTGCCCACTGAGCTCCGCTCGACCACCACCCTGGCCCAATTCAGGAAGGACCTGAAAACCTTCCTGTTCCAACAGGCATTCCCCGATTAAAATCCTGTGGGCCTCCCTCCTCTTCCGTGGCCAAGAGGTTGGGCTATGGGGCTTTTTTGTCTGTTATTTTTATTGGATGGTTTGATATAATTGTATTTTAATCTTTATGTATTGTATGTATTGTCATTTTAACCCTGTTGTAAGCCGCCCTGATCGCAGGAAGGTGCGGGAGAGAAATAAAACCTTTATTTATTATTTATTATAACTCTATTGGATATAATTACATTTGCTTACATGTTCACTCACCACTCAACAATTGAATCAGTGGATCTACTCTAAATGAAACGAAACAAAAGGATGATGGCCTCTGGCAACAAATTTTTGATGCCAGGCAAAGTCAGCAAATCCTTGGGTTTTTAATTTACTATAATGTGGTATTATATTAAAGCAATATAATAAACTGTAGCTGGCATTCTGTATTGCAGTTACGGATCATAATATGGAGTTACAGATCTGTAACTCCTCTGTATTCCGTAAGACTACATAGTCTCACTGTAAGCCTACATAAATCTCCCTCAAGTCCACCTGAACAGCCAGCAGCTACATCAAGTGAAGGAAGTCTGTTCAGTTGCCAGTCAGAATGCAAGGAGGAAAAAGTTTTCATCCTTGCCCATCAGTGAGCAAGCAGGACTCCCTTGCAATTCTTTGTCGCAGCCTCACTCACTGGTGGGAGGGGCCCAGGAACATCCTCTTCCTTATTCCCCAGTTGGCACTTGAATAAATCCCCTTTGCCCAATACAGCTGCCAGCATTTAAAGTGGGTTTGGGGATCAGTCCAGGAGATATTTTTTAATTACACACGTAACAAATAGTTGATATAGAATTATTAATTTAGTCTTACTCTGTATTACTAGGAACATAGGGAAATTCTTGTGAGAATTTCTGCTTTGGCCACTGTTATTCAGAAATGCATATTATTCCCCAGGTATGCTTTTGAGGATAAGTATAAGAGTAGGGATGATATTCTTGATTCAAAAATCCACATTAGCATCCCTAATCAATAGTGAGGAAGAGTGTGTGCATTATAATATCAATTCATGGTCAGACTCCTGTTGGTGACTTGCACATGCATAGGTTCCTCTACAGAAAAAGTTGGATATTTTTGTCCAATGCTCAATGTCCATATTCAGTTCAAGGTCATGGAAGTAGAGTTGCACATGCAGTGCAGATGCAGATGATCTTCTGGTTGTGCATTCAGTTGTACATCCAATTGCCTGTTCAATCCCATGATGTTGCAATTCACCACAAGATGGCATAATACAATGAGTACATAATGTCCCATGGGAAGATTTACACTACACAAATGCAGGATCTCAGCCTGTACCTGTTGCATCTACAAACTTTTCTGGTCACTTGTGGACAGTCTAGTCTTGCCATTTGCCTTGGTCTAGTAGTTTATTATCAGGTAAGCTATTTGATCTAAACTGGGAACAAGAATATGTGTGAGAAACAATCTTCTATGCTCGTGTCAAACCTAACCAGAGTGAAGTCAGTACTCCTTTAGAGTGTGTTTTTGAATTGTGTTATGACTCTAACCCTTGGGTGAACCACAACAGTAACACAAGTAGAATCCCTGCAGCCAGAATAATTGCCTTTGCAACTCTTTTACATCCTGTCACTCAATGATGGATTCATGCTGAAGCTCTTGGATGAAATAGGTCTTTCCAGAATCTTTTTAAGATTTGCTAGGATTTCAGCATTTGGCAGGGGGCGGGGAAAGCAAGCTTCAAAATTCATATTCTCTGAACACTGACTAAGGGAATTGTCTTGTTCCTAGTGCCAAACATAATTTCTACCTGTTAATGGAGTTGTTCATAGCACGTTGCATGGAATCTGAATTTTGCAGATAAAAACATGTCTGTGGATGTGATGGATCAGGAAGATATTAATTACTATCAGTCAAGTTAGACAGATTACTGCTTGGTTTGGCAATTATCCATGAGCTTTATCCCCTACGGTAGACTTCAGCATAGAGATAACATTGTTCTGTGGTTGAAAAAGAGCAAAATGAGAATATTTTTAGATAGTAGTTATGCAAAAAATAACCCGACACCACTTTCATCATAAGTAAGAGCAATGAGCAGAAACTTATTTCAGCATGAGTTGCTGCTGCTTCCTCATTTTACAGTCTTGGTGACAGGTAATGTGTCTACTGGAGACATGGGAAGAATAATTGCATTAATTAGAAAAAATAAAAATGTTTAGAAATCAGGAAACTTAAACCCTGATCTGTGTGTGCATGTGTAATATTTTTTACTTTTCTCCTCAAAACATGTTGGCCATATCACCTGAGCTAAGGAGAATTATCATTGACATGCCAGGTATATTCATATGCTCCAATTAATATTGACCAGAGCTTAGGAAAGTTACTTTTATTTGGACTAAAATTCTTACCCACCCACACACCCCAGTGACTAGTGCCTATACAATAATGCATTATGCTGTTCTAAAGAGACGTAAAATATTTATTCCACAGAGTAATGTTAGCTCCATTCATTCTGGAATATTTAAACTGCAGAGGTATGGAGCTACCTCTTGTAAAAAGGTTAAGAGGCGATATGATCGCCCTGTTTAAATATTTGAAGGGATGTCATATTGAAGAGGGAGCAAGCTTGTTTTCTGCTGCTCCAGAGAACAGGACCCAGAACAATGGATGCAAGCTACAGGAAAAGAGATTCCACCTGAACATTAGGAGGAACTTCCTGACAGTAAGGGCTGTTCGACAGTGGAATGCACTTCCTCGGAAGGTGATAGAGTCTCCTTCCTTGGAGGTCTTTAAACAGAGGCTGGATGGCCATCTGTCAGGGATGCTTTGATTTGGATTTCCTGCATGGCAGGGGGATGGCCCTAGTGGTCTCTTCCAACTCTACGATTCTACGATTCTATGATTCTATGATAAGCAGCTTCAGTTTTTAGAAGATCCAGGAAGCATTGCTTGAAAATCTTGTTTATGAAATTTGACTGTTTCAGAGCTTCCAGTTTTGAGATATTTCAACAGAAAAAGCTCAGATTCAGCTGGAAAGGAAAAATATAGGTGGAACAGATTTAGAATAAAAGGGTAGCAAGGTCTGGAAAGCAGCACCTTTGACCCTATACAGATGTTAAAATAATGATGACTTTGTGAAATTAATACATGCAGCAATGAGGCATGTTAATATTTTTGTCATCTGTGAAATGAGGAAAGGATGGATAACCCAGAAGTACTGCAACAACTGTAATATAAAGCCTGTGAGACAACTGCTGTGACAGCAATCACAGAACTATATTGCTGGAAGACTTATTATGGATAAACTGTTTCAATCACTTGAATGTTAACAACTGGATTTTCTTTAGTCAAACTGTATTCAGCATGGACTAATCTATTCTTTTTAAAGTCTTTCAGGAAAGGAAATTCCAGAGCATAAGCTCCACTGTCTATCTGTTTTTGCATTAGGAAGCAATATCTGATATGAAGCACAAATCTGCTTTCCTGCATAAACCTGTTTTTTCTTGTCCTTTCCTTTCCTTGGGGCCCCTGAGGTAAGCCATGTTTCTTCCACTATAACATAGAAATTCAAATATGGGTTAAATCATATGACTTATGTCCACCATAATCAACACTTTCCTCAGAATTTTAAAGTAAACTGCAACAAATTCAGTTTCCTCATAACTCATTATAATGAAGTTATGTTATGACTGCAAATTGCTGGAGGACAATGTCACTTGTTTGGCAATGTAACTGTAACTTTCTAGTTAATCTTGTCATAATAGCCTCACACCTTATTAAATGGTGGAAGAGGATTATCACATGGGTTACATATGGTTTCTGCTCTGTGGCTACCAAGGCAATGCTGAGGCAAATGAAAGGGGAGTATGTATGGCAGAACATGCCAATAACGTGTGGCATTAAGATTTGTAAAAAGTAATGGTTCTAGTTACTCGTGACAAACAGGAAATTAGACTTTTTAAAAACTGGAACTATAATAGTAACTAACTCCCTTTGGGACTGTTGATATTACAATTCTCTCTCTATAGTGTAGATATACTACCGTATTTTCCGGCTCCCAACTTTTCCAGTTAAAATATAGAATTTGGGATATACTCACTGTATAAGACTACCCCTCTTCCAACGCACACCAAATAAAAATTAAAAAAACATCAGAATTGATTTCAATATGGTAATTTTAATTCAAATGCTTATGACATGCAGGTACTTAGCAGGAAAACCTGTTGTATACAAAGCCTGCTTGGATTGGATTGTATACACAGCCCGCAGATGCTCCAATCTGGCTCGGTGGTTTCAGCACCCACCCTATAAGACGAAACCCGGTGTATAAGATGACCTCTGACTTTTGAGAAAATTTTCCTGGGTTAAAAAGTAGTCTTATATGCCAGAAAATACAGTAATTACTCCTACAAGCAGAATTCTTAACCTGGGGACAGTCCACATTGCAGAAATAATCCAGTTGGGCATGACTTTAACTGCCATGGATCAATGCTATGGAATTCTGGGAATTGTATTTTTGTGAGACATTTAGCCTTCTTTGTCAGAGAGCTCTGGTGCTACAATAAACTACAATTTCCAGAATTCCATAGCATTGAACCATGGCAGTTAAAGTGGGGTGTCAAACTGAATTATTTCTGCAATGCGGATGCAGCCCTGGATAGATTTCAGGGGATCGATGAACTTGGATGGGAAAATATTATGTCTGGCATTCTGTTTAGTAGTTATGAGATCTTAAGTGACTGCTGGGGATTCATGTTTAAGGTCATTAATGACAGGATGTGATCCCCAAGCCTACTTTTTCAGCCCCAAAGGGTTTCTCAAGTGCTGCAAATTGAGGCAGTGGTCAATGATGCTCTCCAAATCACTGGGTGCCTTGAGAGAAGCAGTTGTGGCAGGATCTTGAGAGGACTCTCCAGCTACCTAATCTGAACTTGCCTTACAACTGGGAGAGCACTGTAGATATTATTTCACAGTGCCCCAACTGGCAGCACCCCAGACACCTCTCATCTGGGGACTGCCAGGCCAAAAAGGTAGGAATGGGGGAGTGAAACTATCAGACATAACTAAGACAACTATTATTGTTGTTGTTGTTGTTGTTTTCTTATATCGTGCCTTTCTCCCAGTATAAGGACTCAAGGCGGCGAACAAGAAATATAAAATAATACGATTTGAAAACAGTATAACAACATTAAATATATCCTGCATGGCAGCAGGTTGGACTGGATGGTCCTTGTGGTCTCTTCCAACTCTGTTGTTCTATGATTCTATGATTCTATATATAAATATAAAATTTAAAAAATAATTAAACAACTTAATAATTATCAAGAGTTAAAACAGTTATAAATTAGAATGTAACATGTTAAAAATACAGACCTTAAAATTTATATTGCACAACATTTAAGGCCTGTCTGCACAAAAACGTCTTTACCTGGCGCTGGAAGGATACTAGGAATGGCATCGTCCTGGTCTCTCTAAAGAGGGAGTTCCAAAGCTTGGGAGCAGCCACTGAGAAGGCCTTCTCTCTTGAGCTATGTCACTGTAGTTATGTATGCAATGCAGGATCTCAGCATGCATCTTTGCTTTCACATGTATTCCTTTGTCTATTAAAAGGTCACCAACCAATGGACCCAATTTTCTTACACGTTTATTCTCAGTGTTTTTAGAACTACTATGAGGACAAGCCATAGGTGAGTGATTGAGCGCAAGATCTGTACACAGAAGGTTCCTGGTTCAATCCTTAGCATCTCTAAGTAAGTCTGAGAAATCCCTGAACAGCCAATGACAATCACTGTTAGCTTTGTGTTGAATTTTGAGCTAAATAGATTTAGTATAGGATACCTTCCTTGGATTCTACCTCTTGTTTAATATTGCCTCTCAGTATATATTGTGTGTATCTGTAATGTTTTGTGGTGAATCCAAAAGTTACTTCACAATAGAAAGGAAATCCATAGAAAATGTCATAGCAAAATACTTTCTAAGGCCCGTTACAGACTGCCAAAATAAAGCTGCTTCGGGTCTCTTTGGAGGTATGCTGTTTAAATGATGCATGCATCCTAAGAATCCGGAAGCTGCACCAAAGCTGCACTCCAGTGCTTAGGAATGGAGTGTGGCTTTGGTGCGACCTCCGGACTCTTAGGATCCATGCGTCATTTAAATAGCATAGCTCCAAAGAGACCCGAAGCAGCTTTATTTGGGCAGTCTGTAACAGGCCTATCTGTATGTTTTATATAATGAAGCTAATATTAAACCTTAAAACATAATATAGCTCAGTCCTAAATTATAGACTTGTACCATTAATTTACTTGTGCAGAACCACCCATTTCTTATAGGCTGGGGAAAACTTAAGTATTATCTCATTTTGCAGCTAATATTGAGATGATCTTCTGCCTTTCACTGTATCCTCTTTGAGTACTGGAGCTGCTATTTTATAAATTCACATTATGAATTACCATTGGCTGGGGCACTGCTACTCACCAGGTGCTGTCCTTTGGGATACATGGGGTGAGGAGGGTGAGTGTGGTGGATTCCGCCTCCTTTTCCTCCTCCTCCCGAACAAGAGCAGCTGTGATATGAGCTGGTAAGACAAAGAGCTCATTCTCACTATAATTTAAAGTGAATTGCTGATCAATTTATATGACCATCATTCAAATTTGAAACCGGTTCAGATCGTACTTTGATCAATTTCTGTCGTGATAAAGTGAGGCAAACGCAAAAAACAAAAACAAAAAACAAAAAAACCAGGTTTTTCCAGACACTAGTTTCTTAGCAGTTCATTTGAAAAGAATCAATTCCAAAGCATGTTCAACAAGTGGGAACAACAGATCTGAATCACATCATTCTGGAGGGTAGAGACTAATGGCAGAGTGGTGTTTATCATCCCTCCTCAGTTTTTAGTCACCACTTAGAATCATAGAGTCGGAAGAGACTGCAAGGGCCATCCAGTCCAACCCCCTGCCACACAAGAATATACAATGTGTTTAAAGACCTCCAAAGAAAGAGACTCCACCACACTTCAAGGGAGTGTGTTCCACTGTCGAACAGCTCTTACTATCAGGAAGTTTCTCTGAATGTTTAGGTGGAAACATTCTTTTTCTGTAGCTTGCATCCATTGTCCCTCTGATGGGTGTTACCTGGTGTGTCGCAGAAACAGCACAGAGCTCTGTTGCATCAGATGGCTCACTGGCTTCAAAGGTGTATTTGAGGGGGAGTTAAAGCATTGCCATAACATTGTGGCCATGTGTGTGACACAGGATGTATATCGATGACATTATTACATATTGCTTTGACATTGTGGCTATGTGTTTGATATAAGATCTCAGCCACTGATTCATTTTAATTTTGAACACTAATGTGAGCTGACTTCAGTGGCATCACTAGAGGGGTGTGGGGGGTGCGGACACTACTGCTAGTTAAGGGGTGTGTAACACCACTGCTAGTCAAACACCTGTATTTTGGCAGAAACATTGTGGCATTTGCCTGTATCTCTTTAAAATGCTCTAAGAGATGGTGGGAGTGAGGTGCAGCTCATTGGAAGCAGGAAAGAGGGCCTCCCAGCATTTTTTAAAATTAAAATTTCAAATTTTTATTTTTTAATTTTTTTAAAAAAATTAATTCTTAAAAAATATTCTTTTTAAATTTTCTTTTAAAACATTACATTTTAACCAAATCTTCACAATGTATATGTAAATACATTTAGGTTATGTGTATGATATTGTAATTTGAAGGTATAATTTTAATTTTGCTAGTTGCTTATGTCACAACTATTAGGATTGCATTCAGTGGTATATGGGAATTATGATTTACAAGTAACATTAGTTCAAAAAAGCATTACTAAGGATTCTGTACAGTATGAAATGGGAGGAGGTCAATTGGGGGGTGACACCATGAGTTACCGCACCAGGTGACACCAAACCCAGGGACCTCACTGGCTGATATTGAGAAATGAAGTAGGTAGTGCAATTAGAAATAGCTTGGATGGCACAAGATATAGACTACAGAATTTTGGTACATCAGGCCTGATGGGAAACGACATTGGCAGAGCAAAAAAGTGATTGCAGTACACATGTTAATAAAAGCCTCATGCTCATGGCCTGGCTCAGTCCTCAGAAGCAATTTGGAAAGCTAAGTTAATGCAAATATGCTCACAAGAAAAATGCAAATTGGCAGCATTTGGTATCCTATGAGATGTTATTTAAGCTTCATTTGATCTCAGTCTCCACCAGCACTTCAATAAGAAATGCTAATTATTATGCCCTTGGAAAGCACTTCTGTTATCAAGTCATTTTGAAATGTCAGGTGCTGTAGTTCTTTTTGAAATAGCTCTGTTTACTGATGGAATGATAATAATGAGTAATTATGAAGCAATTAGACATTTCAGGGTATTTTACAAGCAGAGACATAGCCAGCCTAATGAGTCAGACATTCTTATCCCAAGTTACAGAGGTAAAGGACCTAGACTAAAAGATAGAGGCAGAAAACAAGTACAGTGCGCCTGCTCCATACATGGGCTTGCCATCCGTGGACTCAAACACATGCGGACAGCAAGCTCTGAGCATTAAAAATGGTGCACACGCAGGAGGGTGCAGCCATAGCAAATAATGACACTTGAGGTCCCGTGTTTTTTCCCAGGATCACCCATGTATACAAAGGGCCCGCTGTACCAACTGTCAGTTGAGGCAGGATGGATCAAGAGCTGAACCTGGCAGACTCCAGTGGGTCATTCTGAGTGATGTCAGGAGGGTTCAGGGACAACAGCAAATAAATACATTTTTAAAATGGCAAAATCACTTGCCTTTCAGGTGCCAGTATTAGCTGGCTGCCAAGATGAGGTTTTATTAACTGGACCAGCCCAATGATAGGTGGTTCACAATCTTACTTCTGAAGGGCAACAGGACCACAGGAAGTTATAACATATATATTGTTATGTCTTTGCCAACATAATAAGACCACAAGTCAAGAATGCTATATTTATAATTTAATTTTGCCCCATAAGCAAAATTTTCCACAGACAAACATAAGCAAACACTTTTCCACATGCCTCTGGCAGCAATAAGGTGAAATAAAGGAAACTTGCAAATGGATGAATTAGAACATGTGGCCTACTGTAATTTTGCATACCCTGCAAAATGTCATAGATGAAAACCAAGACAACTCTGGCCTAGCAACAACAAAATGCAGTCAAGATGGCAAAAATGATCAGTGAGAGAATAGATAAGCCAAGATAGGCTGCAGTTGTTTGCTTTTGCCTACTGGTATGTCTACAGGAAAGAGCTAGAATCTGTCCCCTCTTCTTTGCTCATTGAATTAATTGAGTGCAAATGACTTTTGCACTTTGAACTCAGTTTGCAGCAACTGAAGTAAAACAAGGACAAAGTGGGAAAGTGGGAGCAGCAGAGAGTAACTGGGACATGAGACAAGATTAATTAGTTTGTTCCAAATTAGGACTGATGGAAGGTAAAATTTTGTGATACTTTGAAGAAAGAACTCTCATAGAAATCTCTCTGTTTCTTCAGTGCTCAAATGTCACTGTGACCTTAAACAGACTTAGGCAGAGGTAAATTCCATCAAAATGATTTAGATTTCCTTATAAATTAATGTGTGTGTAGGATTAAATTTCATGGATTATTTCTTAGTAATGTTTTGCTAGAGGTTAATGACCATACTTAGCTCCAAGACAGGAATAGGGAAAGTGAGGGTCCCAGAATAATGTGCGAGACAATTTTGCTAAACACACATACACAAGCACAATCACTCCTCAGCTGTTTTAGGCCCTGGAAAAGTCCCCCCCCCCCAAACATGATCAGCAAATTAATCTTCTGGAAACTGACCAAGCACACTATGGGGCATTGTGAGGCAGGAGAAAATGGTTTTTTTTTTTTAATTTTGGTGGTGGAGTAAAGCAAAGGCAGTGTGGATCCCAAGTGTCCCTGAGGTCAGTGAGGAGCTCCAGTGTCCAATATTTGCCCACTCCTGCTCTGTGTCATTGAAACTTGGCTCTTAAGAACTAGATAGAAGGGATAGGGAACCAATAGGCCCGCAGATGCTTTGGGACTTTAACTTCCAGATGGGAGTTGGATGCATGGCCAATGGAGGTCTTTAAACAGAGGCTGGAGGGCCATCTGTCAGGAATGCTTTGATGGTGAGTTCTTGCATGGCAGAGGGTTGGACTGGATGGCCCTTGTAGTCTCTTCCAACTCTATGATTCAATGATTCTATGATTCTATGATAAGGAATCTGAGAGTTGTTTGGATTCTAAAACATCTAGTGGGCCAAATGTTCCTCACTTCTGGGTTGGAACTCTCAAGAGGTGCACTGTTTAAAAAACAACTCTGAGACAAAACCTAAAACATAGCTAAATTGCATGAAATCTGAGACATTGTGGCCCAGTAGTGTCCTAGAACAGATCAAGCCTGATTTCCTAAACTCTCCCTGGAAGCCAAGATGACTACAACAAGATGTCATAATTTGGCCACATCATGAGAAGGCATAACTCACTAGTAAAGACAATAATGTTAGGAAAGGTGGGGGGCAGTAGAAAGAGAGGAAGCCACATACCAGATGGACAGACTGACTCAAGGAAGTCATGGCTCTGAGCCTGCATGACCTGAGCCAAGTAGTTGAGGGCAAATGAAGGTGTCTCATTCATGGGGTCACCATGGGTCAAAGTCAACTCGAAGGCAGTTAACAACAACAACAAAAACTGCAACCATGTACACCTCTCATTCAGGCACATGAAAGAAAGATCTGGATGGCATCCCACAAAAAACTTGAAGGTGACAGCCTTGCTAAGAAAAGGTGAATTGGACTATTTTTCAGTTCTTGTCAACTTTGTGTATGTTCATAGGTCTGACCTGCCCAATCATTGTGCAGATTGGGGGGGGGGACCACATGAACCTCTATTTTAATAACATATTTTGAACATTTTTTCACAACATATATGCTGAAAAATTTCTGACAAAGTACTAGCTTTAAAATATATCTTCCACTTAAATACGGGATTTTTGATGTGTGTACTATGGTATGATTTTTTTGAGCTGAGAACTGCATTGTAAAATTCAAAATGTGAAATCTGGAGAATTCTGAGCATCACAACTGTCTGGCTAGTTTCAATCAGGTTGCTTCACTTCAAAATGCAGCATACCTACCTTATCCTACTTTTTGCCTATGGCACAATGGTTTCGTGGTGACAAGATGTTAAAATTCAAAAACCTACAGTACATCCTTGGCCAAGAAAACAATGGGAGAAAAAAACATGGAAGTGGAGAAGGCTTTCTCCAACACTCTTTCAACTGTCTTAAGCAATTGCTTTCAAAAACAACGAGAGACTAATAATTTAAAGATGTCTTCAACATGTAAATCTGCCTGATGCATTTACAGTATTGGATTCACCACATTCTGAGAACGCATCTGAATAAAAACCCTGTAAGCACTTGTGAAGCAAGAAGCTGGGCAAGCTTGGGGTCTGTTAGATAGGAGCAGGATGAAAAGAATTGGAGTAATCAGAGATAAGAGGAAAAACAAATTTAAAAGGGGGGAATTCATAAGATCTGTGTTAGGACTGGAAACTTGGAATGAAGAAAGAGTTCAGGGAGCTCATGTTTAATAAATCTTTACTGGTTTTATTTTCTACAACTGTGTCTGACTGTTTTCATTTAAGAATCAAAAGACAGAACTGGTCACACTTTACTACATTGAACCCACTGATCAACAAAACAATTTGTCAAGTACAGAAGTCACCTTGGGGCCTGAGTACCAGATCCTGGGAGGGATTTTGAGGGGAAAGGAGGAAATGAGTGGTAAGAGTCCAAGGATTAGAACTGCAGGATCAACTTGGTATCATTACAACATCGAATACAAATATCTGGTGGGATCACAATAAGATCAAACCAACAGCCAATTTTAAATATCATTTGTGTTTAATGGTGTCCAGCGAAATGTGATATAATTTTTTAATGATCCCTCCCAACTGAGGTGCAAGAAACCTATTGCTATCTTTCTTTGAACAGAAGTGTTTTGTTCAGCCAAATGTCAGTGACTGACCGATTAAACTGGTATGACTCCATTCCATTTGAGTGGAAAACAAAAAGTCAGCATTCTTAGAGGGTTACGTGCCAATGCAGAATGCTTTTATTAAAGGAGATCTTTGTATACAAAATGGAAATAAGAATGCCCTGTAAATAACAGAAGGGGGTGGCAACTGTAACAAGACAACCTCTTGATCTCTTATTTCAGGATCTTCAGGAGAGGATTTGTGCTCAGATTTAAATGAGTTAGTCTGAAACACAAGATTTATTGGGCCCTCTCCTCTCTTCAGCTTAAGGAATCCCAAAGAGCCAGTCATGAATAAAACAAGGATCGTTTAATTACTTGGTTGATCCCATTGACCAGTATTACTAGTCTTGTAATCTTGTTATTCCCTTGTGTATGTGTAAATTCCTTGTGATAATTGTTTGGACATTATTTTCCATTGCACAACATCCCCAGTCAGTTAAAAGTCGTAGAATTATGAGCTGCAGAAGTAATGCCATTATGCACAAGGATGTGCATTCTCATCTAATGTTTATCTGCTAACATTGCTAAAACTAATGATAGTATCTGTCCTTTGACTGTATGCTTAGTTGACCATTCAGTTGTGCATCTAGTTGTGCAGTGTCACAAAATGGCCATGATCCTATATTGAGCATGCACATATAATGTTCCACCAGTGGAACTCTCTGTCCTTCCCATGGTCCTGGAAGCTGTCAAGCTTCAGAAGAGGCCTCTGCTGCTGCCAATGTGGAGAGGTTGCCAATAGCTTAGGCAGCTCAAACAATGAAGAAACAGCTGGTCTCACCTGGGTGAGGAGGAGAAAAAGATGAAGAGGGCCTTACTTTTCCTTCTCCTGCAGCCCAGAGCAGCTGTCTCTTCATCATCTGAATTGATTCCCCCCCCCTTCTCCCACACCAATAAACAGTAGCAGGAGCAGCCCTATCCAGGGCTTGACAGATGCTGCAGGGATGGTTTTTATAGAGAATAAAGGGCTAGCAGCCCTACACACCATTCAGAAAGGACAAAAAAGTATAAGCCACAATGATGTCTGCAGGTTACTAACAAGATGCCATCCAGTGTTGCCATTCAACACTCGACAGTAGTCATTCCAAGTCTTTGCTATTTTCTGCTAGTACTATAATAATAATAATATTTATTTATATACCGCCCTATGGCAAACCAATCCGGGCGGTTGACAACAGTAAAATATAAAATATAACAATTAAAAACACTTTATCCCTCCCCCCCCCTTAAGACAATATTAAACAGTATAACATATTAAAAACACAATATCAAGCATAAAAACAGCAATTAAAACCCTGATATCCCTCTGTTGATCCTCGACCATCACTGAGATGGGGCCACGGGAGGAATGAGGGAAGCAGGGAACCTGGGCCGGGATGGTTAATCTGGAAAGGCCTGTCGGAAGAGATCCGTCTTGACTGCTTTTTTAAAGCTGTCTAATGATGTTATCTGACGGATCTCATCTGGCAGGTCGTTCCAGAGTTTGGGGGCGACAGCAGAGAATGCCCTCTGGGAGGTCGCCGCAAGCCTAGATTTTAAAGGCTGCAGTAAGTTCTTCCCAGAGGACCGGAGAGCGCGGGGAGGATTGTACGGGAGGAGGCGGTCCCTGAGATAGCTTGGACCCAAGCCATTTAGGGCTTTAAAGGTGATAACCAACACCTTGTACTGGGCCCGGAAGCTGATAGGCAGCCAGTGGAGGGACCTCAAAACCGGAGTAATGTGGTCCCTCCTAGATGTTCCTGAGACAAGCCTGGCTGCCATGTTTTGAACCAGCTGTAATTTCCGAGTCAAGCACAGGGGTAGCCCCATGTAGAGTGCATTACAGAAGTCAAGGCGTGAGGTTACCAGCGCGTGCACAACCGTCTCGAAATCCCTTACTTCCAGAAAAGGGCGCAGCTGGCGTATTAGCCGAAGCTGATAACAGGCACTCCTGACCGTCGCATTTACCTGATTTGTCATCAGGAGCGACGAGTCAAGGAGCACCCCCAGACTGCGAACACAGTCGCTGGAGGAGAGTGTGACCCCATCCAGGACTGGAGGTTGCAACCCAATTCTTGGTTTCGGGGCCGCTACCATAAGCACCTCCGTCTTGTCTGGATTCAGTTTCAATCTGTTTTTCCTCATCCAGCCCATTACCGCCTGAAGACATTCATTGAGAGAAGAGATGCCATCAGAATTCGAGGCCGACAAACGAGATACGGAGAAATAGATTTGGGTGTCATCAGTGTACTGATAACACCCAGCACCATGACTCCGTATTATCTCACCCAGCGGCTTCATATAGATGTTAAATAACATCGGGGACAAAATAGCCCCCTGAGGAACCCCACAAGTGAGGTACCTCTTACTGGAGCTACAGTCCCCATAGTACTATGGTATCACCTGCATATTTTAAATTGTTGGTGTTCCCTCCTCCAATTTTCATGCCTCCTTCCTCCAAATCTAATTCTGCTTTACATATGATACATTCAGTGTAAAAGTTAAACAGATAGGGTTATAAAATGCAGCCTTGCCTGACCCCTTTGCCAACTGCAAAACATTCCATTTGTCCATATTCTGTCCTGGTAGTAGCCTGTTGTCTTGAGTACAAGTTGCGCATTAGGACAATCCAATATTGTGGCTCGCCCATTTCTTTAAGAGCAATCCAAGTTTTTCATGATTTATACAATCAAAGGCTTTGCTTTAATCCATAAAGCACAGTGTGGTTTTCTTCTTTTATTTATGTATATAATATTTTATTAAAATTTTCACATAATAAAATACGTTCTATTACCATACATGATATTTGCTCCTGGTTTTCTTCTGAAATTCCATCCACTCTGTTATCCAACATATGTTTGCAATTTGATCCCTAGTGCCGCTTCCTTTCCCATTCCAGTTTTGGCATCTGGATTTCATGCTCCATATATGCTAAGTCTTTGCTGGAGAATTTTGACCATCACTTTGTTGCATGAAAAATTAATACAATGATCTTTTGGTTAGTGCAATTCCTGGTCCTCCCTTTCTTGGGGAATGGAATGTATATTGAACATTTCCATTCAATGGGCCCTTGTTTTGTTTATTTGTTGAGAGATTTTAGTTAGAACTAGAGTATATTCTATCTCTGTAGCTGAAGCAAGCTATTAGTATGCTATCTGTTCCTGGTGGCTAATTTATTAATGCCACCCCATTTCTTCTTACATTTTTATTTTCTGACTAAAACACTGAAATTATCTGACTCAAAATGCCCCAATCCTGTCAACATTATCTTGCTCTTACCAAGTACTGCAATGTCTATACATTCCATTTCTTATTTCACTATGTCTTGCTTCCCCTGATTCATCCTTCTCATATTTTATGTTTCTAGAATATGTGTTGTGAAGCTTTGGATTTTCCTTTCATCTATGAGCACATTAACAGCTGAACGTCTTTTCGGCTTGAGTCAAGTCACATCATTAGCCACAATGGTGGGTTACAGATGGCCCTCTAGGGGCCATTTTCCCGCTGCCACCATTAGCTGCGGAGGGAAGCCCCAGCAGCCAGACCGCGAGGCTTCCCTCCGCAGCGAAAAAGGAGCGCCGAAATGGCGCTCCATTTCAAAACGCAGAAGTGGCACCGCGAGGGGCGGAGCGCGCCCTCACAGCATCACTTCCACCACGACACGTCTGGACGCACAGCGTCCAAGACGTCAAAATGGCGGCGCCCATGTGGATGGGCGCCGCCATTTACGACGCGCTCCGCGCATGTTAGGACTGGGGCAGGTTAGGAAGGGGCAACTCTTCCTAACCCTAGGACGCCCCTTCGTAACCCTAGCACGCAAAGAGTGCGTCGGAAGTGGCGGTGTATAACCCGCCAATGCTACTCATTGTTGTTTTTGACCCTAACCCAATAGCTTGTTCAGTGACTTCTGACCTCGGAATCTCATCTTCTGACACTTGGAACCTTATCACATTGGCCTTGGAACGGGCCTGTAGTGTTCCAAAACAGAATGTTCTGGGGACGGTAGGCGGCGGGGAACGCATTTTATTGCACAGCAAGAACGCTGCCGCTGCTGCCGATCATCCCATCCCGTTCCGGATGTTTTCCCTGGGGGATGATTTCTGGAAACACTTTTCAAGCGTTCCTGAAAATCGCCCCCTCTGGGACACATCTGGAACGGGATGGGGATGCTTGGCGGCAGCAGCGGCAGCGTTTTCGCTGTACGATAAAATGCGTTCCCTGGCATCTGCCATCCCCAGAACGTTCTGTTTTGGAATGCTACAGGCCCATTCCAGGGCCAATGCAATAAAGTTCTATCTCTTGTTTCATTTTGGATTGTGTCATCGTAAGGTTTTCATGATTTAAAAAAACCATTCAAAAGTGGTGGCACAGTACTAACAAGTGTCAGCTTTGGTGCCATGCCATTGTCTCTAAAGATCCTCTGCCTATGTCACTCCCACACCTCTGCTGCCACCTACTAGCTCTCTGTCACATTATGCTGGTTCCTCAGCAAAAGCCTGTCTGACGTGGGAGGTCCTGTCAGCAGCACTGCTGCCATCAGCCTAGCTTCTTGTCCCACAGGAGCATACAGTCCTACCACATGGAAAGGTATGATTGCTAGCACAGTTGAATCTACACACTGAGAGAATTACAATATGTAGGATCTAGCCATCATTTTTATTTGGCTTTAACAGCAGCAATGCTAGAAACAGGTTTTCTGAATCACACACAAAAATCTACCATCAGGCTTACATATTTAAAACTAAAAATGAAGTTAAAGATAAAGGGGAATACTCAATATCATGATGGCCTGCTTGATTGTCTTCATCTGAACTATTTATTTAAAATCTGACACTGTTAAGGAAATTACTACTGGGGTCTTGCTGTTATGGTATCTGTATCTCCCTGTATGAGCCTGCCCAGAACCTGAGAGCTTCAGGAGAGAACACACTTTCTCAGTGACTACCCCTAGGCTCTGGGATTCCTTTCCTGGGGGGATGCTCCCTCATTGCTTCCTTCCGCCAGCAGGGAAAAACTTTTATATTCAAACAGAATTTTAGGGTAGAAGGCTTTTAAGGAAAGAGCACGTTGTACTATTGTAAAATGTACTATTTTAACTGAGCATTATTCTTTTTAAGTGTATATTTTTAAATTGTTGATAGTTAAATAGTATTTTAGTGCTGATGTTTTGAATGTTTTTAACTATATTGTAAATGTTGTGATTTGTAAGCCATCTTGAGTCCCAGACTTAAATATGGGATGATGATGATGATGATGATTTATCCAAAAATGGTTGTTAGATTAGTAGAAAAATCATTGCTATGGGCAAAGCAGTACTGGTAAATAAAAAAATATATGCCCTCCTTTTCAGTTAACCAGAAATAAGCTTCCTCTGTATTTCCAGGAGGATCAGAATCTTCTTTGATGTTGTGGTAAGCAAAGCAAGGCAGACAAAAACACAGCAGTTGTAGGAGCAAAGCTAGGGATTAAATTCTGAAAATGCATTAGGCAGACTGTCCATCCATGCTTGATGACTGAGCTTGCTGGGGGAAATGACTTGGAGAAGTGCCTTCTTAGAACAAAGTCCCATTTCTCAAAGTTATGGAGGATTTTGCTGGCTCATATATTTGGTCTTCCTTGGCTCTGTTAGCTTCTATGCCAAGTCAGTCAAATAAATTACCATCAGTTGAAGAAAACCAAATTCTCCAACACGGGAAGGGTGCCCAGTTATCAAGCTGAGTGAGAGGAATGATTTGTTTCCTGTCTTCTGTACATTGATAAGGACTTGCTGGAGAATTTTCCACCATTGCCTTTCGTCCCATAATCGAGCAGAGGTAAAAGGACAAGCCAACTGTTTGGGTTAACATAGTAAAGATTTTAGAAGCTAAGGCCTTGGGATAGCTTGGCAGCATCAACATACATTCTGGTTAAATGGAAATTTCCCATCACAAGGGATATGCAAAAAAGCTATAAACTTATGATCTTTCAGGTACACTTTCTTAAACTACCAAACCCTCCCAGGCTTGAGACTCATGAAGGAGGGGTGTTTTGCTGTCAAGGCTTCCGTTTCTTCAGAGGAAGTAACCCACGTGCATGAGCAGAAAGCCTATTGCTACCTGCAAATACCTGTAACCAGTTACTTAGGGGAGTAATGAAGGTATAAGGAAGGCACATTTCAAATGTAACATAGGATTCAGCACCTTGTACAGAGAGCTCACCACACTAGCGGGTTAGTGATCTGCAGATTTGACAGTCCATGAATCGCCATGTCCATGGTGCTGCATGCACGCGGATATGCTGAGCTGGACAAGTGCATGTCACCACCCATTGAATAATATGGAGTTCAACCATCTGCATTTTTTCTCATCCACAGGGGACTCAGGAACTGAACCCCTGCAGCTCTTTTAAAGGCTAGACTAAACTTCAGCATTGATTCACCACCACCCTGGTAAGAGAGACACCATCTACCACCACTGTATATGAAGTAACAGATCCTTCCAAAAGTTATTTTACAAGCATATTTTAGAGGTAATTTAGTAGGAACTTTTCTTATCCTTTTGGCATTCTGTTATTGATCCATACGGGTTTCTACTCAAAAATGTATCAGGGAGTAATCAGAAAGTAACTAGCAGTACCCGATAAAGTTAATGGAGGCGGGGAGAGTATGTGAAACAATTTGCTCTGAAGTCTAAAAGGCCTCTGTGATGCAAGAGTGGGCTCTGATCCCCCCTCCTGCACCAAAAAGAGCCTTTGTGGTTGCCTCTACAATAGTCTTAGGAATCTTGTAGGTGATGTGATTCTCCATTGGGTTCTGACAGGAGGTCCAGCACATCCTTCACTTGTCCCAGACAGTTAAAAATGGTTGAAGAGCAGCTCTGCTAGATTAGAAGAAAAGGTGATCTAGACATGTTTCCTCCTTCCTACAGTGAATAACTAGATGCCTTTGGGAACCCCAGAAGCAAATAGGGCATGAAGGCAATAGTCCTACCTCACCATTGGCTCACAGAAGAAAGCAGGGCAGGACACAGCTGTAGGAGGCAGTAGTAGCACAACTGTCATGCCATAGAACAGCCCTGCACAACATATGGCCCAGGGGCTGCATGTGGCCTGCCAAAGGATTTCAGGTGGCCCGTGAGGATGTGGAATGATTTCAAAGCTCCACTGCTGCTTGGCCTTCTCCTGAGGAGAAGGCGAGGCAGCAGCAGGGAAGGATGGACAAATGCTTGCCGACAAGCATCTGACTTTCTCCTCAGGAAGAGGCTGGGCAGTGAAGCAGGATGCCCTACAAGGCTCCTCCACTGCTTGGCTTTCTCCCGAGGAGAAGGCCAACTGGAGGGTGAGTGAACACTCACAATGTTCATCCGCTGCTTGACTTTCTCTTGAAGAAAGGGCCAGGCAGAGGAGGAGGACAGAATTAATATTAATAATATTAATTATTATCAATTAATAATAGTTAATATTATTAATTAAATAAATAATATTTAATTAAAACCTATCTGCGGCCCAAAGAAGTTAACCTAATTTAATTTTGACCCCTTCCTACTGCCAAATTGTGCAGGTCTGCTATAGAAAATTGGTGAAGTGTACCATGAAAGTAGCAACCATGAAAGGGTCCAACCTATATTTGGCACAATAATACAACGTTCTGCTTTGGAAACCCTCAATTTCTCTCTTCAGCCTCTCAGCTATGTGGTGGAATGAATTTGTTCAAAGATCACAATGTTAACTGATTTATTTATAAATAAATATATTATTTGACACCCCCAGATACTACAGGATGTTGGTTGTAATTTTGGCAGAAGAAACAGAGAAGGTGGCCAAGGGAAGAGCAAAGTGGTAGCACTTACTTCAGCTGTTTTCTTACACCACTGTGGGGCTCTCAAAATCCTGTCAGGATGTTTCCATATTCTGTGAACTTCTTTTTCAGACACATTGGGTTTGGCAGCATGGCGAAGGAATTCCTAAACCACAATGGTTTGGGAAAAGGCTTTGACTTCCTACCTCACTTGAACTGACGCTGTTTGATCTGTATTTTGATTGAGTACAACTTTGCTTTGGCAGCCATGCATATAATTTCCTGAGGTCATGTCAATATTTTGCAGTTTGGAGGCCCCTAACTCCTCCATAACATGATTATTATTAAGCACACACAAAAAACACAAGGCACTCATGCCAAATCCTCACAAACACTGCCAACTAAAAGAACCAAAACCTGCAGAAAGGGGGAAATCTATAATTCCTTCCATGCAGTTGCTGAAATATCATCCAGCATCCTGACTCCATCTCTGGCTTTTTCTCTGTATACCGCTCTGCCCCCCTGCCCTTGTTCTGAGCAAACACAGTTGGATTACACAGTCGTATATAGAGAGCAGCAGCAGCTGGCATTGTGCAAGATGAGATAAGTATTAGGATGGCTCAGTATTGTCAAAATTGAAAAGATTTAAGCTGATCCCCAGCTGAGGACCAGCTAAAGGAATCCCCACTTTTCTATCAGAGAATATAATAAGATTATACTAGGTAGAGAAAGCGGATTTACACCTCCCTTGGAAAGAGCCAGCAATAGCAGCTTTACAAACTCCACTATCTGACTGGATTAGGGGTGGCTGAGAATTTTTTTTCAGTTTGTTCATAATGATAGGAAAGCATGATTCCCTTAAGGAGCTGATCCAACCTCATGCTCTCCAAATGTGTCACACTACAACTCCCACTATCCTCAGTGTAATTCACCATTCTCACCAGTGATGATTGGAAAGGGACTATCTGTAGGGTACCCAGTTGGTGACGGCTAAACTAATCCTTTCAGACTAGAATGTAGCCTTGTTGCATTCATCATGTAATATAGGTTCAGTACAAACAAAGCTCACCTACTGGGAATGTTTTCTACCAGGTTTTACTTGACCATCTGCATGAATTATTTGTATTTTTGCTATGCATTCTAAAGTATAGTAAAGTGGGAGGGGGGAAGGATCAGAGGTGAAGCTACAGGGGAACAAAATGTCGGCATTATCCCTGCCCAAAAAATTCTCCCCCCTCCCCATGAAATGTTCCTTCAGTCTTCAGTTTTCTAGCACTTAACAACTTCAGTCAAGCATTTAGAAATACAGTTCAGGCATCCAATAAATACATAAAAATGGGCAAGCAAAATTACCAGGGAAATGTGAATACTGTAAATATAAGAATTCTAGGTGGAAATGATTTTCACTGCCTCACTCTCTGCAATACTAGAAATTGGGAGTGAAGAGGGGGAAATAATTTAATGGGGCAGAAGTTTTGTTTGGGGAGCAATGCTCTCATTTTGCAATCACCTCCCATACCTATATCCCTGTGCGGGCCTTACCAAGGGATCATTTAGATTACTAATTCATGGCGAGTAGGATATTGTGGATTTAGTGATACCCAAACTCTGGCCTTTCAGGTGTTTTGGACTTCATCTCCCAAAATCCCAAACCATTGGCCAAGCTGGCTGAGGCTTCTGGAAGCTGAAATCCAAAAACTTGGAAGGCTAGAGTCTGGGAATGGCCGAGACAGATGCTTTATTTCACTAAAAGTGGTTTTTAGTGTCAGTATGGCTGACCTGACATCCTTTTAGTCCAAATTTTCACAGTGATTACAAACAGAGGATTCAACACCTCCCTCACATATCGAGCCCTACTGCTTAAAAACCCACATGTCTGTTGCTGACCACATTGACATATAGCAGAGAATAGGGGGTGGCTGAGAAGCAGGATAACAAAGAGACCTCCTGGGGGTTCTCCAGAGGTCCCTAGGGGATGCCATCAGTTCTGCATCTGGCTACAGGGACATAGCCAGATCCCTCTCCAACACCCTCTGCTCTCCACTAGCCACTAAATAGCTGTAGACAGGGAGGCCTGCAGGAGGAAGGAGCATACTCATGTCCACATATAGACATATGTGAATGGGACTCTTCTGCTCCCAGATCTCCATTAAAACTGTTTACAGATTTTTCATAATCTTGTTCAAAGATTTATTGTTTTCAGTTTCTATGAAAAGTTTGACACATTTACTTATGTATTGGTGCATAGAGACACCTGCCTCAATCCACTGCCTGCCTTGATACATTGAGAGAGGTGGGAAAATACAAACAAAATATTATTATTATTATTATTATTATTATTATTATTTTAAACACGGATGTGCAGACACACATGCACACACACATTGACTGGCATCCTGTTAGGAGCATAAATATGTCTAAGTTTCCATTATGCCTAGGTTGGTCCTTTTTTTAGGGCACTGCAAGGGCTGGCAGTCCTTTCCTCCCTTTTCAGTGCCCCAAATTTCCTCCCCCATACTTATTGAATAATTTCTGCAGCCTCTCACATGATAATTCCATGATCCATGGGGTCCTCTGGAAGTCTCATTGGTGCTGAAATAATTTCCCATCTGACTATGGAGACATACATTGCCTGCTTTGTGAGGAATGGACAGTATCTAAGAGCTATTTGGCTATGGTGATCCTGTCCACTCCACATAAAGCAGGGAATGTATGTGGGTGGAGGGATCAGAGGTTGTTCTGTAAATCACAGGTTTGGTATTTGGCTCAGCCTAATGTAGGTCTGCCTACACAGAAAGTAAAGAAAGCTGAGAAGAAGAAAATCAATTCATTTGAGATGTGGCGCTGGAGAAGGACACCATGGATGGCCAAAAACCCAAACAAGTGGCTCCTAGAATGAATCAGGCCTGAACTCTCCCTAGAAGCTAAGATGATCAAACTGTCACTGTCATACTTCTGACACGTCATGAGAAGGAATAACTCATTAGAAAAGTCAATAATGCAAGGAAAGGTAGAGGAAAGTAGGAACAGAGGAAGAACACCGTACAAGAATGGTAAAAGGTCTGGTAACCATGCCCTATGAGAAGCGACTTAGGGAGCTGGGTATGTTTGGCCTGGAGAAGAGAAGGTTAAGAGGTGATATGACAGCCCTGTTTAAAAATTTCAAGAGCTGTCATGCTGAAACTGGAACAAGTTTGTTTTCATCAGCTTCAGACAATAGGACCAATGGATTCAAACTACAATGGAGCAATGTGAGTCTATGATTCTATGACCACATACTAGATGTAGAATTCAAAGATATAGCCGTGTTAGTCTGTAGAATAGTATCTAGAGAGATCTTGTAATAACTGTGTTACTATCCACAGTTTAATGGCAACACAATTCAGTTTCTCCTCACAATTTATTCGTGGTTTTATTTATTTTGTATTTTATATATTGTGTAATTTCATTCAATGTTATTTATATTTGATACTACTGTGAACCGCTTTGATCGCTGCAGAAAAGTGGTATATAAATAAAGTTTTTATTATTGTTGTTGTTGTTGTTGTTCTTGTTGTTGTTGTGACCCAAACAGACAAAAACAAGATCCCACTATTGACAATCCCCACTGCTCAGCACATTTCCCCCTTCCAATAAATATGCCCTTTCCTCTCCCCACCCTAGTTGCTACTCCCTTGCTCTGTGCAAAAACTTCCCCCACCTCCTTGCAAGCCCCTCTTCCTGCTTACAGATTGGTGAAGGTGTTCTTGATAAAAAGGGAGGGCGAGTTACCAGTTAATGGGAGGAGACTAAACATGTGAATAAACATGACAAGCACCATACAGCAGAAATGAATACACCCTCATTTCTCTTCCATTCCCAAGCAGAGTCCAACTTCTGAATGGCCTCCCCTCCCTGCCCTGTCCGCTGGCAAGCAATAGCAGCCTGGAACTGCATGAACAGAAACTATGCTCGAATGAAGGACCTCTGCCTATGGGCCCAGAGGTTCCCTGAATATGCTGCTGGTTTTGTGGGTAGGGATGGGAGAGATTACATGACACTGAATTCTTATCCCACCACTATAATGCAGCATTGCATTTAAGGTCCGAAACGCATAGGTCAAAAGAGGTGGCTTCCTGACACTTTGGGGTGTGGTGTTCAGATGACTGGAAGCCTCTCCAGCGTCACAATCTGGTCCTTTGGACAGGATCAAAAAAGAGCTGGAATAATCCAGTTTCTGGCAGCAGCCACCTTGGGACCGTGATGATGGCCTGCTTTGGAAGTGGGCCATGCGGTCACTGTGGTCTGGTGCAATCACAGTGCAATCATGGCCGGAGCAGACTCTGGCTGCTCCTGGCGGGCCATCTGTTTCACCTCTAAATTTAATGTTTTGGAATGATTGTAACACTATTCTGCTTTTTGATTATCTTTGCATATTTCCGTGACACTTCAGTGTCAACTTTAGAGTCACAATTTTCAAAACCCAATTCTTCTACTATTTTCTGTTCTGTTCATTCCTTTATGTGTACTGTGGGTACAGTGTGTGTGTGTGTGTGTGTGTGTGTGTGTGTGTGTGTGTCTGTTTTCTGACTTACGGATAAAATGCTGGGAGCCATCATGTCACAATATGGTTGCCTTGCCAGAGTAGATTGGCCACCAGAAACCAAAATGCCAAATAGGGAGAAGCCAGTAAAGAAAGCAGAAAGCCACAGTCAGCTCATCACCACACACATTAAGCACACACACACCCCACAACTACAGAGCAGTACTATACAGATGGACAAAAATACACCAAACTGCATTGCATCAACCCATTTATTATTGTTGTTATATTTAAATTGTCAGGTTTATTGTGGCATGCAAAATCTACAGTTGATGTTAGGAAATGAGGCTGAACAAATTGGGACAAGGAACGTGTTGTTGGGATTGCCAGAAAGCAAGTGTGATGTTCCATGGATAAGCAATTCTCTGGCATGTGGCAAACCACTTCCCCATTGCTGTAGAGCTAAGATCTATCCCTTTATGCATAGCTGATAATGTCTCTCCCGCCCCCCTCACTTCTTCCTGGTTCTTTGTTTAGGAGAGCAGCTGGCATGTTCTCCTTAAAACTTTATTCATACTGATAATGGTGTGTTTTCAGAGATGTCTAAAACATTTCACCCTCTCCTACAAATTGTTCTCTTTCTCTTAGGAAAAATGTCTGGCTTTAAAAAGAGAAAGAAAGACTGAGGAAGATTCTGCTGCATCTGTGTAGGTAAAGTCCTGTCTGTGTTACATTGTTTTTAAGCCTATGAAGCTATCAACTGTATGTAATTTCATACCTTAAAATCCAAAGTAATTTATATGTACCAGGAAACAGGAAACCTCCATCTGCTCTGATGTTCCATCAGTGATGAGATAAGGGATTCTTCCTACTTGAGAGAAATGGATTTGACTCAAACACATAAGATTTAAAAAGAGTTAGAAACACATGAATAGAGTAGAAATCATGTTAGACTATATAAACGCATACTATAATTAAACTGCATATATAGATAATATGAAACTACATATATACATGTATATTATTATAATCAATATATCTATTCTAATAGGATTGAGTAAAGCTCAGCTGAGGCCCTTTAACTGAAAGGGAATTTTATAAAAATATATAAGTTAGTAAAAGAAAGAGTTTTTAGATAAGCTTTTTATAACACTGTTATTTATTAAATATTAAATATATTATTTTAAGAATAAAGGGGGGTTATATTGTTGATAATAAATAAGATACACTTATAAAATATGATGGACTTAGTTATTTTAAATAGTATTTTTGTCTCTGTTAAGATTATCAAAATGGCTAAGTGTTCTATTTAACAAAGAAATAAATAAACAAATAAATAAATAAGACTGCACCTGGAAGTCAAGGACAACTTTGCAAAGAAGGAGGCAAAACAATTTTTGGAGCCAACTGATAAGAGAGCTCCATCCTCATTAAATGCCAAGAACACTATTTTTTTGGTGGGGTTACTAAAAGTCAAGAGATATCCCCTTTTGAGCATGCGTAATGGGGAGTGATGAATATTAGAACACACCTATGAATCTATAATGGCTAATTTAAATGGTCATGAGACGTATGATGAGATATGTTATGGGTGGAGTTTTTACATACTTAAAAAGGTGCTCTTAAAATTGATCACATGTCTAGATCTGGCCAATAAAAAAATGAGATAGAAATATTGTAACAGAAAATGTGTTATAAATACTGTGTGAAACCTCAGACGGTGTGCCTCTTGCCTGAGACACCCTTCTTGCAAGATTGCAACTAATAAATTGGAAAATGCTGCTTCACTTGTTTTGTCCTGATTCATTTGATTTGGTACTTTGGTACTTAGAAAAATCTGTATCTCACACTACTCCTCTTAGCTATGATTAACATTTTCCACTGTCCCAACATATTAAGAATACTGTGTGGTTAAACTTATCACTTATTATGGGCTTGAGCTTGAGACTCCACTATTAGGCTTTTCTTGCAAATTTGTTATTGTTGTTGTTGTTAACTGCCTCGAGTCGACCTTGACTCATGACAACTCTGTCAAACACCTCCAAGACACCCTATCCTCAGGTCCTTTACTCAGGTTTTTTAAGCCCAGGGCTGTGGCTTCTTTGAGTCTATCCACCTAGTATGTAGAGAGATCTTGTAGCACCTTTGAGACTAGCCAAAGAAAGAAGTTGACAGTATGAGCTTTCGTAGACTTTCCTCAGATGCATTCAGTGGAGTGGTAAGCCAGGGACAGACTTACATATGCCTTAGATGTGAGAGAATGTAAATTTGAATTCAAAATCCTTTGTGTATGGAAATGAAGTGGCAAGCCCAGTTTTAATAATGGTCGTTTGTGAACAAAGGCATTTGAAGTAGTCTTTGTGCATGGAAATGAACTGGCAAATCCAATTTGGCAATGGGGTGGTGCAATAGCAGCCACAGAATACTATAGGACCCCCAAAGGTACTGCTACATTTTTGTGCAAGAAGCAAATTAATTTTCCCTCATTTACCATTCAGTGGCTGCAACCCTATATGGCTCAGCATAGAGTTGTATTTCTGCATTTACCACCCACTGTATGTACTGTGGATTTGTTGGAGTTCCCTGGAAGAGAGGAGGAGTTGCACAAACATCTAGCCAGATATGAAGCAAGTACATTGGCTGTTTGGACTTTCAGAGGATCCCAGTAGACCTCAATATATGATGCAAATGCCTTGCGTCGGGCTACAGTGACATAGCCAGACACTTCTGCGATCCCACCCACCTCCATTTCCTGGGGTGGATGCTTCAGTGGGTCTATGGAAGGTCCATGAGGGTGCTTTGGTCACTGTAAAGGAAGAACAGGAATACCAATCTCTGTAGCAACCAAAAATAGACATACACAGGTGTATGATTAACTCATGTCCATGTATGCCACTAACAGGAAGCCAGACAGTAAGTAGTCATCTATCTTTGACCATAATCTACCAATTTTAATGAAAAAGGGCTGGATAAGAAGTTGCTAGTGACTGTAGTCTTGCTCAATTTGGATAGAAATCTAAGGTAGTACTGGGATCCCTATAGTTGGGATCCCTGTAGAGAGGTTTTCTTTTTTATATGTATAGTTCCCTTTCTTACACATCTTGCAACTGAAACTGAATTTTCCACTTATAGGAATTCAATAACTGTTCAGAAACAGGAAGTATATTTCTGCCTCTGGTCAAGATTATTTTTTAAACAGTTACTGGGATGGAAATCCTGATGCTTTGAGGACCTTAGAAACACTCAAAGGCCCTGCTTCCCCCATGTTTTACTGTTTCATGTTTAACTTTGCAGCGATAGTGCACCACAACATGTTCTAATAGTGACAGACAATATCTCTGTAAAAGCATATATAAACAACCAAGGGGAACTACATTCAGTTCCAATGATGAAGAAAGCAACAAAAATATTCAATTGAGCAAAAAGACATTTATTGTCAATTGCAGCAGTATATCTGAAAGGCAAAATGAATGTAAGAGCAGATTATCTCAGTCGAAATTGGATACATCCAGGAGAGTAGTCACTACACAAAGAGATATTCCAAGATATAATCAGGACACTGGATCCTTTACAGGTAGACATTTTCACATCAACTCAGGATTACAAATAAAAAAGATATTTTTCAATCGATGGAAAGATAGGTGCAGAAAGATTCGATGCCCTGTCAGTGAAATGCCCTCAAGGATGTCTATATGTTTTTCTACCCATAATGATACTTCAAAAGGTACTGATGAAAATACAGCAAGAAAAGCTCATGTGATTTTAATTGCACCATTTTGGCCAAAGAGACCATGGTTTCCATTGCTACTTCAAATGTCAATAGCACCACCAGTAGAACTGCCCAACAGACCAGACCTATTACATCAGAGATCAATTAATTATCCAAACGCTGGGTGGTTGCAATTGAATGCAAAAAAGTCATTTTTGGCCCCAAAATCATACCTATGTACTTGAAAACACCTTTGGTTTGAGGCTGTTGAATGTTGTTTCAAGGGATTCTTTATGGTCACCCAAAAGGGTGGCAGCAATAATACACTGCAGCTCTCTGAAGAAGCTGAAAATCAGGCAGTGTGGCAGCCCTTTCAGAGCACGCGCCTACCCCTGACCTAGAGATAGTGGCAGGGCCACCCTACATAAGGCACAATAAAGCACTAACTCCCAGTAAAAGATGAGAGAGAGGAGTGTGGGACAACAAGGGACTGGAAAACGTTGCTGTGTGCCACCATGAGTTTCCTAAGCTATCCTGCTGCCCTTAGGTCAGGAGAAAATTGTTTCTTGTAGCCAGTACTGAAGTAAAAGTTAACTGCAATCCAGCTTCTGTGTATGGAACTGGATTCATATTTTATCTATGGGATGTAATAACAGCACCATCTTGTCCTTTGCCTCAAAATGTTCTGTAGTGGCTCTGTGCATAAGAGTAACATATAAATTTTACAGTCTTCCATCTAGTGTTAAAACATTCACTCAACATCCACTAGAGCAGAGATGGGCAAAGTGTGGCCTTCGTGAAGTTTTTGTGGTCCTCAGCACCTCCAGAATTTCCAGACCATCCCTCTTCTGGCCAAAAAAGAGGTTTTTGGAAGCCTCCAGGTGCAACAATTTATTCTTTGAATGGGTTGCAAGGCTACCCTGTATGGTTTACTATTAAAAAATACCCACTTTTGAGAAACAGAAGTGCAGTTCTGCTTTGGTCAGGCCTCACCTAGAATACTGAGTTCAGTTCTGGGCACCAAATTCAAAAAGGATGTGGAGAAACTGGAGCGTGTCCAAAAGAGGGCAACCAAAATGGTGAAGAGTTGGGAAACCATGCCCTATGAGGAACGACTTAGGTAGCTGGGTATGTTTAGCCTGAAGAGGCAAAGGTTAAGAGGTGACATGAAAGCCATGTTTAAATTTTTGAAGAGATGTCACACTGAGGATGGGGCAAGCTTGTTTTTAAACAGAGGCTGGATGGCCATTTGTAAGGAGTGCGTTGATTGTGTGTTCCTGCATTGCAGAGGGTTGGACTGAATGGCCCTTGTAGTCTCTTCCAACCCTATGATTCTATGAGTCTGGCCACTTCAGGTTTTCTGCTTTATTTTTCAGTAGTCCATGCAGCCCTCAGAGGGCCCCAGGACATAAATGTGGCCCCTGGAGTTGCTGCAGTTGCCCATCCCTGCACTGAAGAGAGCATAGTTAGCTGTTAAGTGTGACTAATTTCCAGTCCTCAAACCTCCCCAAAACAACCAAACAATATCAGCCATGTTTTAGCTGAAATAACACCCTCCCTCCTCAAATCATTATCAAGAAACTCCAATTGTTCTGGTTTTCCTAACTGTGGCTCCAGAGCTAGCATGAAGTGGGGAAAAAACCAGGACCGGGAGAGTATGAACAACATCTGATACAGATCTCTGTTCTCTTAATCCTAAATCATAACAGTGTGAAACCAGAGCAAGTGTGAGAGCGGCACCATCCAGCTGGTATTTACATCAGCTCTCTTCCTTCATGCTGAGAGAGAAAGGGCCTTGTTCATTACATGCAATGGTTCGTTAAAGCCATGTAAATTTAGGCCTAATTGGATGAGCTTCTGGGATGGCAGAAGTTCTCTGAGAGGTAATGATCAAGTGAACCAATTCTCATCAAGTTATATCAGAAGAATTGCTCAATGTTCGTCATGAACAACAAAGAGCTGTATTCAGCCGAATTGTCGTCAAGGGCCCTGACTTCTCTCTCTCTCTCTCTCTCCCTCTCCCTCTCCCTCCCTTGGCAAGCACTTCAGGGCAAGGCAATGCGTGAGCACTTTGGAATGCAAACCAGGAAGGTGCCATGATGGACAAGAGCAGCTGCCAGCTAACTGGGAGGAGAGTGCCAAAAGCTTCATTCTGTGTAATGAGGTGTGGTGATGTTAAAAACACTCTAAGGGGATTTGGAGAGTGCAGATACCACTTGGTGGAACTAGCAGAGAAGCCAAAGGACAGCCCAAAAAAGTGGGGGCAGGAGTGGGGGCAGAATTCAGACCAAATGTCTGAAAAATAAATGGCTGCAAAATCCATTAGGCTGGAGCCTTCAAACCCCTAAGGGCAAAGAGGAGAAGTTTCGTTGCTCTGCAATTAGGGTTGTATTCTTCTCCGTGCCTGAAAGTGGTACATTTCACAATACGACTCCCCATCCGCCTGCCCACCCCAGTACTACAATTAATCCTTATCTAATACTTTTTTAAAGTGTTTTTAGCCCCCCCCCCCACACACACACACAAAAAAGGAACTGATATACAACCCCAGGGGAATTTTACAGAAACTACAGTTTCCTTGATGTGTATGATGACCCTGTTTGCAAAATGAAGACACTGATATGTGAGTCACTGCCCCTCTTCCTACAAGGAGCATTAAAGCCAAGATCCCAGGCTGGAAGACATATCATAAAGTTCTGCCCAGGGAAAACTATTAAACCTCATCCCTCTCAATCCTCCCACGCCTCTCAATTTAGTTGTTGTAGTTCCCTCTCGTGCCAATTTACTGGCTGGTGGAGAGAGAGAGAGAGCAAAAGAGAAACATATCACTATGTTCCTATACCTGGGCATCCTCTGAGACTTGCATAAATCACTAACAAGATGCCAGTGGATAGCTCTTTTAAGAGAACAAGTCATGAAGGATTGAACCCAGGTCTGAAAGCTTGAATGAGATCATAAAACAGACCTTATCCTTAATTGCAAGGTTTAATTTATCAACACAGATCACTTCGTAACAGCACCATCCTCATAAATATGATCTGGAGTAGGCAAGGGTACAGCCAATCCACCTCATTCTTAATTGAAGCTTGTAAGAAATTGTTTATCTGCTTCATCAAAAGAATATAAACTCTGAAAGGAGCATTAACAAAAGCAGCAACGCACACACAGCTGATGAAAAATTTAAGCAGAAAGAGCAAAGCTGTGTTTGGAGGGCTTTGGACAAAGGGTTTCTAATAACAGAGGAAAAGAAAGTACATAGAAGAAGTGAGTAAGGAGTGGGGAATGTTTCTGATATTGGCTGCTGTCTAGGCCCAGGCAGTCTATGCAGTCTGACTGTTGTTGTTGATGATGATGATGTTAGCTGCTCTCAAGTCAATTTAGCCCCATGGCAACCCTGTGGATGAGACATCTCGATGGCCCATTACAGACGGGCCTTTTAGTACGAAGTCAGTCCATACTAGGGTTAGGAAGGTGCGGTGCTTCCGCACCCCCCTAACCCTAGTACGGACTGAGTCCGTACAAAATGGTGGTGCCCCATCTACATGGGGGCCGCCATGACGACGTCACAACCGTGCCGCCTCTATACGGGGCAGCGCGGACGTGGCATCGTCGCTCCATGTGAGGGCGCTTAGTGCGCCCTTTGCTCGGAGCAGGAAGGAGCTCCGTTTCGGAGCTCCTTCCTGGTTTGCGACGCTGCTTTGCATCACTGGGCGCAGCCTTCAGATGGCTGCACCCAGCAACGCAAGGGAGAAAGGGGCCAAGCGGCCCCTTTCTCCTCCTCCCCGCCGCCGCGGGGTGTCCTTGGGGCTTGAAGCCCCAAGGACACCCCTTTCCAGGCTGCGGGGAAGCGGCCTTTTGCCGCTTCCCCATGGCCTGGAAAGCGGCGGATCAGAGCCTCAGCAGCTGCCGTTCTGGACGCTGAGGCCCCAATACTCCGGGGAAAGGGGCAGGTACAGGCCGCCGCTTTTCGGCGGTCTGTAACGCACCTAAGTTCCCTGTCCTCAGCCTCATGTCCTGCATGCCCAGGACTGTGTTTTCCTCGATTGAGTGTAACCATCTGGCATGTGGTCTTCCTCTCTTTCCACTGCCTTCCACTTTTCATTGTCTTTTCTAATGATTCGCTTTTCCTCATCATGTGGCCAGAGTACAACAGCCTCAATTTAGTCATGTTTGATCTGTTCTAGAAGCCATTTGTTTTTCTTCTTGGCCATCCACGGTATCCTCAGCACTCAAATTAGTTGATCTTCTTTTTATCAGCTTTTTGCACTGCCCAGCCCTCACATTTGTACATGGTGATGGGGAATACAGTGGTTTGGAGTATCCTCACTTTACTGATCACAGTGTCTTTACACTTCATTATCTCCTCCAGTTCTTTCCTAGCTGCTCTTCCTAATCCCAGTCTCCTGCTGATTTCCTGACTGCAGTCTCCATTTTGATCAATATTTTGGAACTCTTTTGACTATTTCAGTTTTCTCATTGTTTGGGGGTGAATTCTTGTAGCTCTTCTGTGGTCATTATTATGACTGTTACAAGACTGTTATGACTGTTACAAGAAGGCTTTTTAGAAATATTAAGGTGCCACATGATACACGCTGCTCCAAAGAGCAGAACACAAACTAATGGATTCAATTAACAAGAAAATATATTCCACTTAAACATTAGGAAGAACTTCTTGACTGTAAGAGGTGTTTAACAATAGAATAGACTGCCTGGATATGTATGTGTGTGTGTGGGGGGGGGGGGGTAGTGGACTCTCTATCTTTGGAGGTTTTTAAGGTTAGATGGCTGTCTCTCAGGAGAGATTTAGCTGTGTATTCCTGCATGGCAGGGGGCTGGATTAGATGGCCCTTGTAGCTCCTTACAGTTCTATGATTGTATGACAGCACCTCTTTGCTAGCTCTGCAGATATATCATGGGGCTAGATGTTAAAATGTCATATAAAAATAAACCAAATGAACATGTATCTGTTTCCCAAATTTAATACCAAGCCCAATAGGTATTTCCAATATTTAGGTACACATTCAGTGTACACCAGCAAAATATATTCTTACTTTAAAAAGCACCTACGTTGAGAGCTAAGCTGTACACCCTTTCTCATCAGCTCTTCACAGCATCTTCATCTTCCCAAACATTTTCCCCCACAACTAGGTTTTACTCAACAATATTTTTAAATAGATGTGGGTCAGTTCAAATGCAGGTCACAGTACTGCTCCTAGTCCAGCTCAACAAAAAACAATACAGACTTCCTTCAGCTAGCCTATGAACAACCTCTTCACCTTGGAGTGCTCCATAGGTGACTGGGAGTGCAGGATATCCTGCCTCCTGAACTTTGACTATTTACACCCTTTCAAGACTTACTTCATTTAGCATAATCTCTTGCAATGCATATTTCTTTTAGAATTTAGGCCACAAAGGACCTCATCTTTTCATCTACTGATAATTTAGAAATATTATTTATTTATTTATTTATTTATTTATTCATTCATTCATTCATTCTATATCCCAGTTTTTTCCCAACTGGGACTCAAAGTGGCTTACAATATACTGTAAATTAAAACAGAACGTCTAAAACAATATGGAGTACAAAAGTTTAAAAGGACTACATGTGGACTTTTGGATCCCAGCGATTATCTCAGTAAGTCATGTAAAGCACTAGAAGGGGGGAAAAACATGCCAGCTTTCAGGTCCTTCAGCATTAGGGTTGCCATAAGTCAGGACCTCCAAACCGGGACAAATGTAGGACAAATGTAGGACAACATTTTCAAATGTAGGACACGGTGTTGTTGTTTTTTTTAAATGGAGGACATGTGAAAAAAATTGATGATTTTTAAAAAAATGTTAATATAAATGCATGTTTCTTAGGCATGATCAAAATGGAGGACATTTTGGCATTGTTCCTAGACAGAGGCCAGAAATGTACTTCCCTTTTTGGCCAAACCACCCCCCTCCATTCAAAACACACACGACAGCACATTTGAGCATTGAACATGGTTTACTTAACATGGCCTCTTGCATATTTCAGAGGCTTATTCCATAACCAAACCCCTTGGGTTTAACACTTAGCATGGTTTAACATGGCTATGCATATTGAACATGTCCAGGTGGTTTCACAAGAAGTGGATTTGCTGTTTCAGGTTTCTTCCACCAAATAATAATAATAATAATAATAATAATAATAATAATAATAATAACTATACTTCTCAGAAGTGTCTACTTGGTCAAGGGAAAGCACAAAAAAATACACCAAAAACACACCTTGGAAAGTGACACTGTCTCGGCTTCAGAAACAGTGCACGCATGCCTCAGAAGCTGATTGATATCAATATCACCATCCTCATCATCACACTATCATTGTCAAAACAAGGGAGACTTGTTAGCAATAAAAGCACCAAAAATACACAAAAAATACATATTGGAAAAAATACACTTTAAAAATATATTTAATAAAAAGAAATACTGGAAAAATACACTTTAAAATATATTTAATAAAAATAAATACTGGAAAAATACACTTTAAATATATATTTAATAAAAATAAATACTGGAAAAAATACACTTTAAAAACAACACATTTAACCAAAATAAATACTATAAATGGGCACCCACCTCCTCCTCCTCCTCCTCCTCCTGGGCGCCAAAAAAGGGCAAAGGAAATGGCCCTTTCCTTTGTCCTCTGGCTGCAGCCTGGCCCAACAGAGGAGGAGCTCCTTCTCCTGAATCTGGCTGGCCAATGGGGGCAGACTGGGGCTGTAACAGCCCCGCCCCCTGCCAGCGCTCACAGGCTCAGGCCTGGAGAAGGGGCAGGCTGTCCAGCCCCAGACTCAGGAGGAGGAAGTCCTCCTCATTAGCTCTGCGCGCTGCCCTGCAAGGGCACGCGCAGGGCCAGCCTAAGCACTGGTGGGCGGGCAGCAAAGGCCGCATCACTGGTGGTGGCCACACTGGCAGCCGCACGAGTGATCGTAGGAGTGGCTCCGCGCAACGGCAGCCGCTGCAGCCGTCGCAGCAGCAACCTCCTTGACCCTGGACAAACCTGGGTCAAGGAGGAAACTGTGCAGGGACGCCCCCTAGCGGTCAAAACCCAGGATTGTCCCGCCCCCGGCGGGATATGGCAACCCTATTCAGCATCAGAGTTCTGGAAAACCCCAAAATCAGCAGTTTTGTAGCATTTTGGTTGTCCTAATAAAGACAATACATAACAGAGGGAGAGTTCTTGTGGATTTTTTTTAATGTACTTTGGAAAATAATACACTTAGCAGTATTATATTTAGTGAAATCTAAGCTCAAGAAGATTTTCTACCAGCTGAAGAGTGACTTTGTACAGATGATCCCAGCTCAGGAACCTTTTTGTTTCACCCAGGGTAAGACACAGAGATGAGCTAAAGTCAGGATTTATGTTGTGCCATTGCTGCTTTATTCTAGAATGCTTTGCTAGATACAATCTGGTGTGCTCAGTGTCAACTCATGTTTCATTTAGCCTGAAAATCCCCATTTTGAAACTAGGTGTCTCAAAAGCTTGTGCACCAGCTGCAGTGTTTCTTAAGAGATCAGATATGGCCATGGTGACACATGCCTTAGTTGCATCCTGGTTGGATTACAGGTAACACACTCTACGTGGGCTGCCTTTGAAGAGTGTTCAGAAACTTCAGCTGGTGCAAAGTGCCTCAGCCAGATTGCTAAGTGGGGCTAGCTACAGGGAGCACAAAACAGATCCACTGGGTGTCCTGGACACAATTCAGAGTGTTGGTTTTGATCAATAAAGCTCTATACAGCCCAGGTGCAGGTTATTTTAAGGAACATCTTCTCCCTTGAAGGCACGGAGCAGCAACAATAATTCCCCCTTATGAACCATCCCATTTTTGGAGTTCTGCAGGAGAGGCACTTCTCTCTGTTCCACCAACCTCATAGGTACATCTGGTGGGAACATGGGAGAAGGCCTTCTCAGTGGCTGTTCCAAACTCTGGAACTCTTTCTGGAGAGCTTAGCCTAGCACCCTCTCCACTTGGTAAAAAGAAAGTAAAGATTTTTCTGTTCCTGACAGGCATTTGATGCATGGTTGTATAAAGCCCATTTCACCTAAAGAATATGCTGGATCTTGCTAGTTGTTGTACTGGTGTGTATGTGTGGGAATGTGTGGGTGTTTAATGAAGTATGTTTTAATTTTGTTTTGTTTTGTTTTTCATTCTTTAATCTCTCTTTAACTTAACTGGAGAAAAGGTGGCATAGAAATAACAGCAAAAATAAGAAGTATGAACTATAGACTTCATAACCACGAGATGTGGACAGATTTCTTCTGTTCGTTGTTTCTTTCCCCATCCCCAGCTTTTTATAGAATCATAGAATCATTGGCCTGTTACAGACTGCCAAAATAAAGCTGCTTCGAGTCTCTTTGGAGGTATGCTATTTGAATGATGCATGGGTCCTAAGAGTCCGGAGGTCGCGCCAAAGCCACACTCCATTCCTAAACAATGGAGTGCAGCTTTGGTGCAGCTTCCGGATTTTTAGGGTGCATGTATCATTTAAACAGCATACCTCCAAAGAGACCCGAAGCAGCTTTATTTTGGCAGTCTGTAACAGGCCATAGAATCATAGAATCGTAGAGTTGGAAGAGACCACAAGGGCCATGCTGTCCATTATACCAGCACTGACAAAAATAAACCCTTTTGTGTCATTCTGGTATCATGCAGCTGTGTGTTGTGAAGACAGGCATTGTAAAAGTATGTTACATGAAGGAGCCTGACAGCTTTCCTGAGGTTTCTGCTTGAGACGGTATATGGGCTGAGGCCTGCCTGCCTGACAGTCCATGGTCTCAGAGCTTGGAAGAATTACTTACTTGAACTACAGTTTCCAGAATCTTCCTGCCATGTTGGCTTGGAAGTTGTGGGAATTATAGTGCCAAGATTTCTAAACTTGGGATTCTCTGAGACACCTTTTAAGAAAATGAAGATGGAGGAATTCAGCCTTTTTAAATGTGCAAAACTTCACCAGTATTGCTGACAAGTGCTTGGCTCCAGGGAACAGCTCTTTTTCTTTTTATTGGTCTAATAACTGATGGTTGTAGATCCAAGCTGTCCAGGTCACCCACTGAGCTGTCTCAAATTCTTGCTTAAGGGTTTATATAGCTAATCATTAAAATATCTCAGTTCAAGCCTCATATCTTACTTTTCCTCAGAGTAACACTTGAGGGATTGTCTTCATTAAGACACTTTCACCCTTTGGCAAGATACTCTCATGAGCGTAGTTCAAATGATTGGATTTGCCCAAATTTTTTCTGCTCATTTTTTATAGATGTCAACACTCCATTTATTGAATTTTCAAACTTTTATGGAGGATTCTAGATACCTATGTGGCTATTTTGAGAGCAAGGTCTCTTTAAAAATAAGTAATTAGTCCCCACTCCACCCCAAGAAAGTATAAGGAAACTGTTTATTATGTGCAGATGGTTTCTCCTCACCCAGAGGAGAGAGAAAAAGAAGAAAAAACAAGGGGGACTGGCTGGAGGAGAAAACCATTTACTCATTTTACCATCATTATTTTGTTTAATGAAAAGCAGGTGATTTCAGTGACATGGATGGGCTGTGCAGAGGAGGGTCTGAAATGAACCAATGGCTCACAGGCAGAGCGAGACAAAGAGGATAGTGGGTAAAGCCACCTCAGCAAACTAATCCTAGATACAGTAACCCACTTCCACCATGCAGTTTTTTTAGTTCCCTTTATCTTCCAAAAAAGAAAATGGCAATAGGAGATACAAAGAGAATTGGCTTGAGAACATCCTTCTTGGATTGTGGTGCTCAGAACTGGACACAGTATTCCAGGTGATGTTTGACCAAAGCAGAAAAGAGTGGTATTGTTACTTACCTCAGTCTAGAGTAGACACTACACTCCTATTGATGCAGTCTAGAATTGCATTGGCTTTTTAATGCTGTCACGTCACACTGTTAACTCATGTTAAGCCTGTGGTCTACTAAGACTCTTAGATCCCTTTCACAAGTACTGATGTCAAACCAGATGTCTCCCATCCTATATATGTTCATTTAATTATTTCCCTGCTGAAATTCATCCCACCTCTCAAATCTGTTAGGATCATTTTGAATTCTGATACTGTTCTCTGCAGTTTTTGTACCCCTCTTATTTTAATGTTCCCTGCAAATTTGATAAGCATATCCTCTATTCCATCATCCAAGTCATTGATAAAGGCCGGTTACAGACCAGCACTTGGGACGTCCGCAGGACGTCCCATTTTAAAAAAGGGGCGTCTCTTCTAGACACCCCTGGGTCTAATACGGACTCTGTCCGTACAATATGGCGCCGGCCGTTCCACACGGCCGGCGTCATCTTTACGTATCGGACACATAGCGTCCGAACATGTCGCGGCGCCTATGATGTCGTGAATGCGCCAGCGGCGCCTCGCAACGTCATAGAGGCGCCGCAAGAAGGAGCTCCATTTTGGAGCTCCTTTTTTGCTCCGCGCGGGAGCCGTGCGGTGTGGCTGCTGCGGCTCCCGCACGGAGCAAGCGGCGGCGGCGGCAGACCACCTCAAAGTGGCGGTCTATAACCCGCCAAAGATATTCAATAGCACTGGGCCCAGGACAGAGCACTGTGGCATCCCACTAGTCACTTTTCTCCAGGATGAAGTGGAGCCATTGGTGAGCATCCTTGGGTTCAGTCGGTCAACCAGTTACAAACCCACCCCAACAGTTTCATTGTCTAGCCCACATTTTACGAGCTTTATTCAAGGATATCATGTGGGACCTTGTCAAAGGCCTTACTGAAATCAAGATATGCTATATCCACAGCATCCCCTTCATCTGCCAAGCTTTTAACTGTGTTTAAAAAAGATAAGATAAAATTAGTCTGGCATGATTTATTTTTGAGAAATCAGTATTGACTTTTTGTGATCATAGCATTTATTTTTATGTTGTTACAGTCTGTCTGTTTAATGTTCTACTCTAAAATATTTCCTGGTATTGATGTCAGGCTGACTTGGCAGTAATGGTTTGGATCCTTTTCCAATTGATTGATTGAAGATTGGTACAACATTGCCTTCCTTCAGTCTGCTGGACCTTCTACGGTTCTTCAGGAATTCTCAAAGATTATTGCCATTAGTTCTGAGATTACTTCTGCCATTCTTATAATACCCTTGTATGTAGTTCATCTGGCCCTGGAGACTTGAATTCATTAGTACCTCTTTACCTATTCTGTGCTGCATGTTCCCTACTGCATCATCTGCTCCATTTTCCCCAGGTTCAGCACTGTTCTCCTTTTGGGAGAAGACAGGCAAAAAAGGCATTTAATTCTGCCATTTCTCTGTCCACTGTTAGCATTTCACCATCTTCTCCATGCAGTGGCCCTGCCATTTTTTTATTCTTCCTTTTGCCATGGGCATTTTAATCAATAACAACAACAACAACAACAACAACATTTTTCCCAGGTTCTGAGCTGCCACAAGTCTGAAGTTTGGCTATCACCATCCAGTATGTGTAGGTTAAAAGGTGAACAACTTCATGTTGCCTTTGTGGAATTGAGATTTATTTTAAACATTTTTGAGGGTGGTATTTTATTTCCAAGTTATTCCCATTTTTTCCTTCCTGTCTGGTTTTTAAGATGCCAACTAATATAGTTGGGCATACTATATTTTAATGATATTTTCATGTCAGCACAATATGTTTATTTTTAACAGTCTCCATTTTTTTTAAAAAAAATCTGCAGCTATTGCTGTTTTTTTGGTATACTGCTTTGGGCACAACTGTATGGGAAAATGGCATACAAATAAAATGGATTATATTGATTCACAAGGATCCTGACAAAGCTGAAAGCATAGAAAAGTGAAACACAGATGCATGCAACACTTCCACGCAAATGTCCTCTATCTTTGGCTGCCCTGTGTTGAATAGAAAGGCCTGAAAAGAAGGCCATAATCACACCCAGCTGCAGTAGATACAGCTGCTACAGAGAATCTGAATAAGTGGGGAGGATGGTCATAGGGAGGACAGTAACTATATTCACTTCTTTTCAAATCTTCCTGTTCAGCAGGAGGAGAATGTGGTAGAGGGGTCATGAATAGTGGCACACTTTCAGTTTTGCAACATTTGCACTGAGCACAGTCTTGAGACTATCAGCTCTGTCTTCAGTTGCCTTTCTTCAGGTGATGTGTGAAATAGGAAGCATATTCTTAAATGCTAATGAAAAAGGGATGTGTCATATTCCTTACACTTTGTACTGCCTAGCCAGTGTTGCTGCAGAAGTATTGTGTCATTCTATCAGCTCCCAAATCAAGGGCATTTCCAAGCAAAGGAGAAAGAGCTTTACAAGAGGAAAAGATGAGGGTGGGAGGAGTAGATAGCATGTATATAGCACTGCATGACAATATAAACCAACCATAAAAGAAGAAACACTATTGGTATCTGCTCCATAATAAAATAGCAAGTGATATTTACAGTGAAGGATCATAAAAACATGGAGAACATTTGAAAGCAAGCAGATGTGGATAACCATTGTAAGGCTTGTTCTTAACTGCTGAATATAAAATTCCTATTGTCTGAAGCAGTTGTCATCAGCCTTTTCAGACCTATGAGTCATTTTATTTAAAAGTGTAGACCATTTCTCTCCTACAATCTACTTCTCTTTTTTCTTCTTTCTTTGTTTTCTCCTTTCAACATTTTTTAAAAAGAAAAGAAATGGTGGTGATAATGTACTATATTTTTTGTTATATCATAACACATTAAGCATAACTCATGAGTAATGAAGGCCAGTGGTTTTAAGCTGACCTAGGAGTTTGTCACATGGGAGGGAAGGGCCCATAGCCTGTGAATAAATGGGAATTAAATCCTGTGAATATCCCGCAAGAGCAGGATTGTTTTCAGATGATGTCACACGACTTCTTCATTAGCTTGGCATTAATCCGTGAATAAAGCAGCCAAATCATGCAGCTTTTTATTTTCAGGGAAATCCTAAAAATAAAAAGTGGCATGATTTGGCTGATTTATTTGTGGGATAATGGCGAATTTGCATGATGTCATCTGAAAACAATCTCTTGTGGAATATTCACAGATTTAATACCCATTTATTCATGGGATGCAGGCACTTCCCTCCCATGTGATAAACCAGTACACCCAGGAGTGATCACATAACACCAATACTAAAGTCACTCCACTTGCTACCTATTAGTTTTCGGGCACAGTACAAGGTGTTGGTTGTCACCTTTAAAGCCCTACATGGCTTGTACCCAACTTATTAAGCGATCACCTATTTCTATACAATCTGCCCCGTGTTCTTAGGTCCTCTGGGAGGAATTTACTGCAGACTATAAAGACCAGATTGACTGAGACCTCCCAGAGGACCTTTTCTGCAACTGCTCCCAGCCTGTGGAATGGCCTGCCGGATGAGATCCATCAAACTACCAATCTAGATAGCTTTAAGAAAGCTGTTAAGATGGATCTCTTCCGGCAGGCCTTCCCAGAATAAACTATTCGGCCATGTAACAACCCTGCACATATATGTGATGACGCTGCCCACTGTTATTGTCTTGTTTTTATGTAATATGCAATTTTAATCTTAAATTGTTTAATTCTTTTTTAAGGTGGGGATAGTTTGTACATATCATTGTATTCTTTTAACATTGTAAGCCACTTTAATTGTTTTAACAAAAAACAGGGTAGAAAGAAAAGTTTTATTTATTTTTTTACTGTAAACTGCATAGAAATGTTACTTTTTTCAATTTCTGTATGTGCCTTCAAGTCACCTGTTGACTTATGGTGACCCCATGGATTTCATTGAGTTTTCTTAGGCAAGGAATATCAGAGGTAGTTTTGCCAGTTACAGCACATGGCATCTGCTGGTGGTCTCCCATCCAAGTACATGTCAAAAGAGACATGTACAAGAAATGAAAAAAAGAGGAAATCACCAAAGAAGAATTAAATCAAATAATCGGTTTATGTAGAGAGAAAATCAGTAAAGTTAAAGCACAAAGTGAGCTCACACTTTCTAGAGAAATTAAAAACAATAAAAAGGGTTGTTGTTGTTTTGTTTATTTCATAGCAACAGGAAAAACAACGAAATGGTAGGGTGTGGATAAGAGTGGATAAGATGGCAAAATGCTAACAGGGAACAGAGAAAAGACAGAAATACTCAACCTCAGTCTTCTCTGAAAAGGAGAACAGTGCTCAACCTGGGGAAAATGGAGCATATGATGCAGCAGGTGAAATGCAGCACAGAATAGGTGAAGAAATAACACAGAAATGCTTGACCATTCTAAATGAATGCACGTCTTCAGGGACAAATGAACTACATCAAAAGGCATTAAAAGAACTCGTAGAAGTAATCTCAGAACTATTGGCAATAATCTTTGAGAATTCCTAGAGAACAGGAGAGGTCCAGGCAGAGGAGGGGGATGTTATCTCCAACTTCAAAAAGGAAAAAAAAGAGGACCCAAATAATTACCACCCAGTCAGTCTGACATCAATACCAGGAAAGATTCTAGAGCAGATCATTAAACATTAAACAGACAGTCTACAAACACTTATAAAGGAATGCCATGATTTCTAAAAGTCAACATGGGTTCTCAAAAACAAGTCATGTCAAACTAATCTTATCTCTTTTTTTGATACCGTCACAAGCTTAGTAGATTAAGGGAATGCTGTGGATGTAGCACACCTAATAATAATAATAATAATAAAATTTATTTATATCCCGCCCTTCCAAAAAGATCAGGGCGGCATACAATAATGCAACAAGTGCAAACAAATACAGGTTAAAAGCATACAACATCAATAATATACAATCTAAAAACAATGGCAAAGGCCCCGATAGCCCATCCTCATGGCCACGGAAGAGGAGGGAGGCCCACAGGATATTTAGTCGGGGAATGCCTGCTTAAATAGGAAGGTTTTGAGATCCTTCCTAAATTGGGCCAGGGTGGTGGATGAGCGGAGCTCTATGGGCAGCGTATTCCAAAGGGCTGGGGCAGCTGTGGTAAAGGCCCTTCTAGAAGTGGAAGCTAGCCTAGCCCCAGGCACCTTCAGTAGTTGCTGCCCAGATGTTCTGAGGGTGCGAGGCGGATTGTACGGGGAGAGGCGGTCTTTTAGGAATCCTGGACCCAAGCCATTTAGGGCTTTATAGGTAATAACCAACGCCTTATATTGAGCTCGGAAGCGAATGGGCAGCCAGTGGAGATCTTTAAGCACAGGTGTTATGTGGCTGGTCCTGGATACGCCTACAGCCTTGGTTTCAAGGTTCCCCATGATATCCTTGCTAAAATGCTAGTAAAATGTATAGCAGGCAAAGTGACCGTTAGGTGGATTTGTAATTGGTTGACCAACAGAACCCAAAGTGTACTCAACAATGGCTCTTCCTTGTCCTGGAAAGAAGTGACTAGTGAGATGCCACAGGGTTCTGTCCTGTGCCCAGTACTATTCAACATCTTTATCAGTGACGTGGATGATGGAATAGAGGGCATGTTTATCAAATTTGCAGAGGACACTAAATTGGGAGGGTTGCTAATACCCCAGAGAACAGGAATGCTGGGATATTGTGTCCAGTTCTGAGCATCACAATTCAAAAAGCATGTAGACAAGCTGAAGTGTTTCATGATAGGGATGACCAAATTGTCTAGAAACCATGTAGTGACTTAGGAAATTGGGTGTGTTTATCCTGGAGAAGAAATGGTATTATAGCCCTGTTTAAATATTTGAATGGGTGTCATACTGAAAATGGAACAAGTTCATTTTTTGCAGCTCCAGAGAACAAAACCCAGAGCAATGGATGCAAACTACGGGAAAAGAGATTCCACCTCAACGTGAGGAAGAACTTCCCGACAGTCAGAGCTGTTAGATATGGAACACACTCTCTTAGATAATGGTGGTCTCCTTTGGAGGTTTTTAAACAGAGGCTGGGTGGCCATCTGTCAGGGGTGCTCTTCTAACACTGTGATTCTATAATTTTAGGATCAGAATTCAAAATGACTTTAACAGATTAGAAAGCTGGGGCAAAACTATCAAAATGAATTTCAACAGGGACAAATGTAGGATACTACACCTGGGCAGTAAAAATGTAATGCAGAGATATAGGATGGGTGAAACCTGGCTTGACAGCAGTATGTGCATATGTAATCTAGGAGTCTTAGTAGACCACAGGCTGAGTCAGCAATGTGTAAGAAAGCTATGCAAGTCTAGGCTGCATCAATAGGAGTATAGTGTCTAGATCAAGGGAAATAATAGTGCCATTTGATTCTGCTTTGGTTAGCTCTCACCTGTAATAATTTGTCTAGTTCTGGGCATCATAGTTCAGGATGTGGACAAGCTGGACTATATACCCTGAGGAGGGTGACCAAAATGGCAAATGTTCTGGAAACCATGCCCTATGAGGAGTTGCTTAGGGAGCTGGGTATGTTTGGCATGGATTCAAACTACAGGAAAAGAGATTTTGCCTAAACATTAGGAAGATCCTCCTGACAGTAGGAGCTGTTCAACAGTGAAAGAGAGTGGTGGAGTTTCTTTCTTTGGAGATTTATAAACAGAGGCCGGATGGCCATCTGTTGAGAGTACTTGGATTGTGTCTTTGTGGTCTCTCATAACTCTATGATGCTATGATTCTACTTAGAATTTGACCCTGCTTCCAAGGTCAGAAGTAATCTGATGCCTTTAGGGTGTTAAGGCCACATTTTGGGATTGTAGCTACCAAAATCTCCCAGTCTGTGTGGTTATTGGCCATCTTCCCTGGGAGGATTCTGTGAGTAGTAATAAAAAGGAATGTCTCTAAGGTATAGCTTTCAGTACACTAAACATTAAGGCTATTGTAGCACATCAGAAATATACATAACAGAAAATTGCTCTTGTTGTGCATGCTTGAATATGCTTACAATATAGAGTTACAGCAGTGGCGCCATCCTACAAAATTCTGAGATTTACAGAGTGGTGAGGTACTTTGTATTCACTTTTGGAAAGTTCTAGTGTTGTAAATCAAGAGAGCAGATGAGAGCTCTCTAGTGGAGAATTTGAAATCCCTCATCAAACTACAAACTAAAGCAACAATTAAAGTGGTACCCAACTGCTTTAACTACGCAGTTATCCTGCAGGTCTTTTTTGGAAGAACAGGTAGCTCTATAGTCTCTATGTAGTACATCAGTATTCTACTCCCACCCATTCCAATCTTCATGGATATTGTAGAGCAGAACACCAGAAGGACAGCAGTAGTTACTCTCAATTTTGTGTTGGAGGTGGGGAATCCACCCTGTCCTATTACATTACGTACTTTGCTGGAGAACTTCAAATAGTAAACTCAGTTGAAAGTAAACAACCCCTAAAGAATGACAAGGCCTGCTCCAAAAGGCACACTTCTAGGGTTACTTCTATTAGTGCACATTTAGTCCCCACATATTACCTTTGCTGCACAGATCATACTAAAGTGGGCCTTCCCAGAATAAATAACTCAGCTATGTAGTGACCCCCACATATATCTGATGACTCTGCCTACCATTATTGTTTTAATTGCTCATGTAATTTTAACCTTAAACTGTTTAATTCTTTTTTAAGGAGGGGGTATTTTGTATATATGGTCCCATGTTCTTGTTATCTACCTGACTTCATTTGGCAGAGTACATGGAGTAGTACACTTTACTTCACAAGGTTATATCAAGGAGCCAAGTTTTCATGGGTCAGCAGGTATTTCTCCCTCACTGCGTTTGATAAAGACAACACAGCAACTTGTAGCAAGGGTCAGAAAAAGATCTTCTATACAGATAGACTTCTATGACTTGGTTCATTTTAAAAATATTTATTTTAAATATGCCTTACCAATTGTGTATCATTAGCATGCAGGTAAAGGAGCACATTAATGTTCTAAATGGGAGAGAAAGAAGAGTTTGTAAAATAGTCTTTATCCTCACAACATGTTTTCAATGTTCAATTCATTTCATAATCTAGAGAATCATTTGGTCTTGCAAGACTCCTTCTGAATGTTGAGTTTGTAAGGTCCAGAAACAGGCTCACCTCTTCTTGTGAGTACAGTGGAAACATTGATGTGCTAGAGGTGGAAAACATTCAGAGTTTATTTTCCTTACAATTAATATTACTCAATACTAAAGCACACTGGAGTTTTTCAAAAGTATTTTTAGCTATATTGTATGGGATATTATGCACACACGCTGGTTTTTCTTGGCCCAACTGCTGTTTTCATCTGGCAGAATGAGATGTTCTCCAAATGTATTTTCAAGGGAACATCCTCATTCTACTTTAATCAAGTGCAAGTTGGAGTTTGTGCCAGATGTCCAGTGATGAGTTAAGAATCATTCTGGGGGTGGAGAATTCTGGAAAGAGAAGAAAGTATACAAACATTTGGCTAGAGTTTTTATTTTAATGTCTCCTACACACAATAGCAGAACAGCCGAACTAAATTTAGAATGCTTTTCTTTGGGATGTGTCAGAATAATGAAGTGTTTAATGAAAGAGTTACAACAGCCAATTTCTGTAGCTTGATGTCCATAAATTAAATGTGCTAGGTGTTGTATTAAGATTCAAGGATATGCTAAAGATATTATCTGAGTTCTTTAGCACTTTGCAATATGTTCCAAGTGTATCTTTGTTCTTCTATAAAATAATAGAGCTGTAAACGTAGTCACAGCCACCATTACCAAAATTTGTGTTTCGGTTCTAGACCAAGCATCATTTTATTTTTACTCCACACAGGTTTCTCAGCTCTCTTTCCAAATGCCTAGACAGCACAGAACTTGGCTTATGCCAATTCAATTTCCAGGGGTAGATGGAGGAATTGAAATGGAAATTCATGTTCAGTATATAAACTTAGACTGCTAGGGGGGTGGGTTGCCTGTTTTTAATCCCCTTTCTCCCTCTCACTTACATACACCTATGAATTGGATTTTAATTGTATATTGTAATTAATGTAATGTGGTTTTAATTTTATGTTGTTTTAATAATTTTACTATGTACACCACTTTGATCACTGCAGAAAAGCGGTATAGAAATAAATTTTATTATTATTATTATTATTATTATTATTAATCCTGATTATATCTAGACAATTGATTTTTATTAAGTTGGATCCAGACTTAGTTGTACATAAGTATGATGTTGGTTAAAATATTATATCATGCTTGCATAGTAGAAGTCTATATTCACCATTTAAGCTGATACATTAGTTGCATTATACCACTCCCTGGGTGAATACAAACATTGTACAACTGACTATGGATCAGCCCTTATTGTCAGGAAGTTCCTCCTAATGTTGAGGTGGAATCTCTTTTCCTGCAGTTTGCATCCATTGCTCCATGTCCTGTTCTCTGGAACAGCAGAAAACAAGTTGGCTCCCTCCTCAATATTACATCCCTTCAAGTATTTAAATAGGGCTATCGTATCACCTTTTAATGCTCTCTTCTCCAGGCTAAACCTACCTAGCTCCATAAGTCACTCCTCATAGGGCATGGTTTCCAGGCCCTTCACCATTTTGATCACCCTCCTCTGGACATTCTCCAGCTTGTCAACATTTTCTAGTAAGAATAGTTTGAGATGCTAAATACCTTGGATAGTATCTTGATCATATCCTCTTATTTTAGCATCACACTTATTAAAATATGTTTAAAAAGTGTATAGAGTGCATAATGTATTCCCTACCTTCACTTCTCTGCATGCATTTATCTGGGATCTAAACTTTCGATTGTGAGGATGATTGGCTGAGTTTGGTTGCCTTTTATTCTATTATTTGAGCACATTGTCCAACATTTTAGTTTTTATGGATTAAAAGGCATGTTTATTAAAAATTGCCCTCAGTGTGTATATTCATTACTGCTGAAGGCTACATTTGATGTTGTCCACAACATGAACTTTGCTTCCCTCTCTTCTCTTCAACAGTTCTCTGCATCACCCCCAAACCAGAAGGATTTTCTAGATCTCCAGATGAGACTTTTGGATGTGCAGGAGCTGCAGTGAGAATTACCCTCTCCCAATTTTGTTGACAGTAGCAATGCCATCAGCAGACCCACCCCACTGAATAATGGCCACAATTTGTCAAAAGTTTGGTTTACAAGTATTTTAAATTACAAAATATTGGAAACAAATGCAGGATCAAACAGCAGAGAAGTGGAAATGCAAAAGCAGAGTGTACTAATGGATAAACTAAGTGCATATTTAGTTTCTTTCTAGTCAAAATTAAAATATGTGGCATTAGGCTGTTTTTGGACTATAAAATAACTGAGTGAAAATATAAGGGGTGGCTTTTATACAAGTGTGTGTGTGTGTATTTGGCTTGCAGATGTAGCTTGGCAGGAACACAGAGGATCACAACTTGGTTGTAAATTGCTGTGCTTCAAAAACATACATACTGCTTTATTTTGTTCACCAGCCAAGAACTCAGCTAAAATTAATTTTATAAATATACATTACATCACGATCCCTTATTTAAGTTCAGCAATTTCCCCCCCTTTCTTCACTGTGAACATTACTTAAAACAGTCTATCAATCTGCTAGTGTTTACACTTCATATGAAACTTTTATTAAATGACTAATTGAACAGTACTTTTGGAGATAAAGAGCAGCCAGGAAGGAGCAATTTTAGCAGAAAGCTGATGTGAGGGCCTCATTCAGAGCAGAAATATGTTCTAGATTTCAGCCCTTTAGCTTCTTTTCCAAAATGAAATCAGCCGGGTAGCATAGTGTGACATTGCTACATATTGGGGAGCACTAGTAAACTAGAAATCTTAAAAGGACATGACTCCTCTACAGAATTAACTACAGGTTACAAGGAAAAGCACTTTCTTGGTGGCTGCTTCCAGACTTTGGAACTTCCCCCCATCGAGACTAGAATGGTTGTCTCATGCCATCAGACTTTAAAGAACACACTGTAATGGCTTTCAAGGCTGTGCTTTTTAAAAAAATAATAACAACAACAAACAACACATGTATATACAATATTTAGTGCAATTTTTTTATGTTTTTAATCTGTACTGGCTTTAATCATTTAAACTGCTTTGAGTCCCATTATTAAGGGGGGGGGGAGGCAGAATATAAATTAATAATCATACTCATAATAGTATTATAGGAGGGTTTAATCACCTTATATTGACTGATTAAATGCATCAAGACAAAAAGGCATAATTTCTAGATATCCTACATCAGGGGAGAGAATTATGCAGCTCTCCAGATATTCTTGGATTGCAAAATTTAAAAAAAAGTCCAAACATTTAATCATGAAATTAACTGGTATTAGTCAACAATCATTGGTTGGGAGTACAGACATCTTAACACAGATTAACAGTTTAGCATGTACATTTTGATGAAAAGTCAAACAGGTCAAAGAAAGTTAAACAAGAATCTTTGCTAGTTAAAATCAAATATTTAATCTGTATCTATGAAGGAAATCACCACTTGTTTCCCCCCTTTCAGTTACTGCTGTTCATTTTTACTTACTTCTGCATTCTGCCTGTGAATCAGAGGGCAGTTACTCTTGGGCAATAAACATGCGGAGGGAAATGATCTGGTAGATATTGCTTAGCTTGACATCCAAAATGCTTTTGTTAAAAGTCCACAACAAAGCAGGCATGGAATCCTCTTCTGGATCAAAAATTGGTCAAAGAACCGGAAGTAAACAGCAGGAAGAAGTGGTCAGTTCTCACAACGGAAAGATGTGAGCAGTGGGGTACCTTGGGGATCTGTATTGGTACTGATGCTTTTTAATGAAAATGTCAGCATGACATATCGATGCAATATGCGACTAATGTAAAAAGGGCAAATTCCACATTGGCCTAATGAGACAAGGAACTGAAATAAAAACAGCCAATATCACACTGTCCTTATACAAATATGCATCTGGAATATTGTAGATACTTTTGGCCAATGCATTTAAAACAAGAATGTAGAGTTGGGAAAAGGTGCAGAAAAGGGCAACCAAAATTATATAAAAACTTAAGCAACTTTCCTATGCAGAAATGTTGCAATGTTTGGGGCTATTTTGATTAGAGGGGAAAAAACACATAAAGGTACATAGGATATTGATATACAGTATAAAAGTATGCATGGTGTAAAGAAAGTAGATAGGGAAAAGCTAGTCTTCTGACTGGAACCTAGGGTCCTCCACTAAAACTGAAAGGTGGGAAATACCAAGATAGATAAAAGGTGAGGGAAGGAGCAGTAGGGAAGACACGAGACAGTGCGTGTCAGTGGTGGAGGGCAAAAACATAAGAGGACACAAAGTGAGGCAAGGGAAAGAGTGAAAGGAGAGTGGGTGTGTGAGTGGCAATGTGCAAGAGCAAGGGAGGGACACATTGTGATGATACACAGTGAAAAGAGAAAGGGAGTAGGAGAAAGAGAGTGGTGCAAGAAGCAAGGGGGGAGTTCATTGCAATGGTGCAAGATGGGACGGGGAGGGAAGGGGAGGGAAGAGAGAGAAAGTACTACAACTGGAAGGCATTGCACTCAAACATTAGGAAAACCCATTGACTGGAAGTGCCATTCAACAGTGGAACAGACTGCCTTGGAGGAGGATCAACACAAAATTTACTGTCCCTTTCACCAGGCAAGGCAGAAAAAGAGAGAAGACAGGGGAGTCCTTCCAGGAGGCAAAGAAAAAATAACCTCTCAAAGAAGGCTGGTTTGTTGTCTCCTTCCTTCCTAAAGCAGGTGCTGTTTTGCCCATGAAACTACAAAGAGCATACCAATAACCTTTTACACTTTTTTAAAAACAGTATGTCACATTATACAGATACAAAACTCCACTCTGTGAAGGAAAAATTTTGTAGGAGGAAGGTGAGTTAGCAGGGGCAGTGCTTCATAGCTGCACACAAAATAGAAGATTAAGCAGGGAGGGTGACTTTGTGCCCTTGTCAACTGCATCCAGGGAATCCAAACAGATCCTCTTTTCTTCCTAAAAATCCACTTCGCCACCAGGACAAATCACATGCCATGACATGAGCACGGATTTAAATTTGTATCAGAGATTAGAAAGTTTGTATGAGTGTTTTGAAAAAATCTAAGATATAAAACAGAAATACAAGCAGGATAGTTTGTGGCATGCAGCGTGTGCCTCAAAAACAAACCATGTGTTAAAATAATTGAGGAGGGGGTGAACGAGCCTTTGGTATCTCTTCACACACATCAAATGTGGGTACTTTATTACTTCAGTTAGAGAGCCAGCATGGTGTACTGATCTTGAGTGCTGGACTATGACTCTGGAGACTAGGGTTCAAATGCCTGCTCAGCCATGAATATATAGTGGGTAACCCTGGAAAAGTCACATTCTCTCAGCCTCAGAGAAAGGCAAATGTAAAATGCCTAAGAATAAATCTTCCCAAGAAAACACCATGATAGGCATTAGCATAGCCATAAATTGGAAACGACCTGAAGGCAGACAACAACAAAATCCTTTAATTGTTATTCAGAGGGGTGGGGTGGGGTCCATGCTGCTTATTTATGGCAAAATGACAGGAGAAATGTGCACTTTCCTAAAAATATTGACAGAAAATTAAAAAATGGGAGTAGCCTGCAAAATGAAAAAAATATTCAAAAGAAAATGTACAAAAATGGATATATGTCCAACTAATTTTGGATACTATGGTACTATTCTGTGAGCTGTAGAAGATAGCAATGACTTTTAGGTTTCCTATAATTTGTGTTTATGATTGACTTCTTAAACGTTGTAGAATTTCAGCACACTAACAGTTTAATGTGTTTTGGTGCTATCATGAACATCTAATGCTTTTTAGACAGGAATCAATACCTGTGTGGCTTGTAGATGAAGCAGGGGAAACCTCTCCCACAATTCTGACTGGACCACCCTCTGGCACTGAATGATACCTAAAACTGTCTATAAAGAGCAAGAAGGTTTGGTAGTGAAAAGGACAAACTCCTAAAGAATTATTTTGTCAGTAATTTTTTTTAAACTGCTTTTATCGTCTTTCTTACCCGCTGCGATAGTTTTATCTGATCCTAAGAAATTAAATAAAAGAACGGTAAGAGAATATTAATATAAGGCAATAAAATGGCATAACTCAGATATATCATCTCTTGCCAAAATCCCAGGGACAGGCTATTTGAAATGCTTTATTTTTCTGCTCGGTAGAGAATAACAACCTAAATGATTTTGGCAACTACATAAGAAGATGTGAATTAAATGGTATTTGACTTTCCTGAGAGCAATGTATATTCAACTTGAAATAGGTTAATAAAACTTAACAACATTCACTTTTGTTTTAAAGTAGGTTTTTCATTCCAGAATGTTAACTTTAGTATATTTTCTGTTTGACAATCTGAGCAGGTTTTAGTACTATAAGATCTTTTTGAAAAGAAAGACAGAACCACCAAGTTTAAGATTAATTATAGCGTTTTTATTAGCAAACTTTCATTGGAAAGTTCAGAGTGTGCTAACAGAGCAGGCACATGGGCTTCAGTGTTTGGCATATGACACTCAGCAGAATTGCACTTGGTTATTATGGGTTTGTTACAATACTGTGAATTTTCAGGGCAAGACTCAAAACCAGTCCCTGCCGCTGTATTGCTTTCTGTACCTTTAATATCATTCTGATTAAACTTCTTGTCTGCAGTACCTTGTGGCACGTCCGGGATGCCCTCTGCTTCAGCTTCTCTGTTTTGCTTGGATGCAGACATCCCATTTTCATTTCCATTTACCTCAGTGATCCTTACATCACATTTGCCTCTGCAGTTAATACAGAGTCCCTTTTGGTCCATGCTTTTTTCTGTTTCACAACACGGTTTCATGAGTGAACCAGCACTTCTGCAGAGAAATAGGGAAGTATTTGTCTCTTTTGGAAGAGTTCTCAAGTTCTCTTCGGTGTTGGGAAGACTGCGGGATTGTAAATGGTGCACTGAATGGAGAAAAATATTTCTAGAAAGTGAATGCTGAACTGGTAGTTTTTTTAACCTGCCTTGTAGACAGTTACAGCTGAGAACATGCTGGACAGTGTTAACGTAACCATCAGAAGAGCAACGCAAGGCATTTAAGGGGACCAAAGAATTCTGGATCGGCATGTTTCCAGATGGAGACGAGTGAAAACATACAGTTTCATTTAACTGCTGACATGAATGGGGACTCCATTTCATGCCCAAAGCCTTAAATGCATCTGAACAAATACACTGCTGGTTTTGACACATCAGCTGACAAGAGGGATCCTGCTCACCAGAGGATGCCATGGCCGAGTTAGAGTCACTTTTGGTGGCCATGTTCAGTTTGTTGTTATACACTGAGTGAGGAAGAGCATGGGCATTTGCAAGCCTACCATTTAAGAGCTCAGAGCAGATGTGTGTTTCTTCAAAGGCTCTCTTTTCTGAGCCAATGCAGTTGTTGGTCTGGCATGCTAAAGGCTCTAACTCATAATGCTCATGCTCATGATCCAGTTCTGATTTTTGACTTCTAGGGTCCAAATGATATTTATTTACTGGCTGGGCTTTGTTTTGCTCCCCATCTCCTTTGTTTCCTGACAACGCCTGTGAAAAGGCACTGCACTGAAATCTTTTTGGCAAAGGGATCTGACCAAAAGTGCCCTGGGGCCCAAGGCAACGGCACATGCACTGGAAGAAGAAGGTTGCAAAAGCCCAGCTGATACACATTATAAGCATCATGAAGGTGCCAAGCTGAGTATATGCCAAAACTGTGGAAGGCATCATCATGGCTCCAGCTACAAATGTAGTCAGTGCAGCCATGGCAATTGCTGAGCCCATGCGACTTAGGGAGAAGATTACTTTTCCTTCTCTGTCAGGATCAGGCGCTAAACGGTAAGCAACTCCATAATGGACTGCAAAGTCAACAGATAAGCCAACAGCAACAGAAATGGTGACAGACTCTAACACATTTAGCTCCCAACCCAGAAGAACCAGAGATCCAACAGTAACAAAGATAGTTCCTGCGATTGAGACTATTGCATAAAGACTTATTATTATATTCCAAGTTGTAAGCAGCATTACACTGAATGCTACAGCAACTGAAAGACCCATGGCAATCAAAGTACCATCAGAAAGACTGTCCTGGAGGTCATAGAACTCTAGATTACTCACAAACCAACCACTGCTTAGACCCTCAGGAGCAGTACTAAGCTCATGTGAAATCCAGGTATCCACCTCTCTGTAGAACTGATGCATCTTCTCGTATGCCAAGGTGAAGAGGTAGGTGCTTTGGAACTCCAGTACCACCGCTCTGATGGTATCATTTATGTCAAAGCGAGGCCCGGGAGTTTTGCTGTCTAAATGGTACCCTGTACTTCTTTCAAGCTCCATAATGGCCCTTTTGATGCATAACTCAAAAATCTCCTGTTTGTAGGGAAAGTTCCAGTGACTGCAGCAAGGATAAAGAGCTGGTTCATCGCAGTCCTGATTTTCCATCCATTGCTTAAATGTCTCAATAAAGCAGCTTGTGAAGTCCTGCTCTTCTGTTTGATAATAAAATGTCTGATTCCTTAGCTTCTGGCAAAACTTCAAAATCCACAGCTGTGAATCTGGGCTTGCAATATTGAAGTTGCTGTCTAATTTTAGCTTTCCTTTGCTCTTAGGGTTTAGGGGGTCCCCATTGTCCTCAGCAGAGACCCCCCAGATAATAGTTATGGGCATATGAAGCTCCTCTCCATGATGGACACGTTCAAACATAAAAAGTTTTCTGAACTCAGCATCATAGCGTTCAAAAGGATGAGAAGACCTAAACACTTGAAATTCTGAGAGTTCCAGTGAGGGTAGCTTCATCTTTGGATTTACGCAAACTATATATGCACCCCCAACAGTTAAGGCTAAGAACCAGACCAACCAAACATAGCGAAACTTGATAACAATGCATGGCAATACTTTTTCAAAAAATATCCTTGATGCTTCTGAACCTGCAAAAACAGCCTTACGGGACATTTGGCACAGCACTGTCCAGCAGCTTTTGTTACTGTAGCCCCTTGTCTGAGGTTTTCTGAAGCAACTAAATATATTGAATAGGTACCGTTCATGTAACACAACAACTGCAGGTAACCATGTTACCATTAGAACATAATTCACTAATATGGCGGTGCCAGCATAAACACCAAAACATCTGATTGCTGTAATATTGCTGACATAATTGGCATAAAAGGCAGCAGCGGTGGTGAAACTGGTGACAAACATAGAAAGGGCGGCATGTTGCAATGTGATGCTGACTGTCTCTGAAGTTGCAGCTTGAGACTTGTCAAATTTTGTGTAGTTCCACACATCACACAAAACAAAAGCATCATCTGCTCCAATACCAACAAGAATAATCAGTGCAGTGAGGTTCATAAAGGGGAAAAATTCAAAATTAAATACTACTCGGTAGAGGAAGTAAGAAACAATCAAGGAACTAATTATTGCAAACATGGTCATCAGTGTGATAAACATGGACTTGGTATATACACACATAACTAAAAGAACAATCACAATGGCTATAGCAGGATACACTGTATCCATTAAAAGATAATCTTGGAATAAACTATGCTTGATTCCAAACTCAATCCCTGTGATGGTCGTGATCCCATCAGAAGAGTTCCAGTTCTCAAAGTTATCCAAGTAGATTTTCATCATGCTCTCCCCTTTTTCTGTAGGTGAAAAGAGCATGCTGTACTTTAAAGCTGGTGATACATAGTCCATGGGCTTTGGGCTTAGAAAATCTTTGTCCACTAGGTAGTGGAGAATCTGGTAAACAGCATTGTACTTTGTACATTTACGAGGCACATTTGTACACTTGAGTTGGTCCTTCCTCCTGGCTGCCATATCCCAGCAGTCTGGCCCAAGAGTCCCATTGTAGTAGTATTTGGCACATGTACGGAGCAGCTTCAGAGTGTGAGAAACATCTCTCTCTATAATTTTTTGACAGGATGATCTGTTGTTCAGAATGGCAATATAATTGCCTAATGTCCAGCTGGGACAGCATGAAGCAGCAGTGGTTCTCTGGCAGAGATCACCAAACTGAAAATGAGATCGTATCTGTGTAAAGAAAGACATGTAGAGTTATAATACAATGCAGAATTATAAAACCAAAATGACTGCTATGGTGGTTTCATTGCCTATAAAAACAATAGAACAATCTTCCTACTACCCTTAAAATTTAGTTCAATTTTATGTTTTTCCAAATGTTGGTACTAGTTTTAATACTAGTTCAGATATGGTTACCGTTTTTTTGTATCCTTCATTGTGCAAATTCTGAATGTGAAGTCGAAGGCTTTCATGGCCCGGCATCCATAGTTTTTTGTGGGTTTTTCGGGCTATGTGGCCATGTTCTAGAAGAGTTTCTTCCTGATGTTTCGCCAGCATCTGTGGCTGGCATCTTCAGAGAATTCTGGCCACATAGCCCGGAAAACCCACAAAAAACCTACAGATTTTGAATGCTTTCTTTCCTTTGTATCTATTTAAGGAAGAGGAATTTAAATGAAGCAATTGCTGGCTCATAGCTCTTCCAAAAGTTATGCAAATGATGAGCTAATGAGATGCAATTTTAATGATAACATACTCTGGAGACTAAATTTACTGCTTGTGGATTTATTTGAAACACATTTCAAAAAGTCAACATGTTTGGCTAGGATTAGAAAATAAATCTGTTAGTGTTCAAGGTGCTATAAGGCACCTTTTCCCCCTGAAACATATTACTATGACTACTTCTTTTATTTAAAAAAATAGCTAGGACTATTTTACACCTGAAAATCACAAGATGAAGACAATATTTCACACACAGTATGAAGATAAAAGAAAATAAATTCTCAGATAAGCAAACAAATATTTTTTCATACACAGTAAAGTAAAGAAAAAGTTAAAAACCGTCTAATAGAAAAAGACATTTTCAGCTGGGCACAATCTTTGCTGCATATACATAACTGAGAATTTAAACTGGGGATGAAGCTTGATATGATTCACTATATATGTAGCTATGTTGTTTGATGTGCACAGTCTGGCTTGAGAAGACAGAATAATAATCAATTTTTTTTTTACATTCAGCCAATTCTCAAATCAAGACCACAGGTTTCTCTAGTAGGAGAAGTCCCAGCAGACTGGAGAGGGGAAAACATTGTCCCCATCTTCAAAAAGGGGAAAAAAGAGGATCCCAACAATTATCGTCCAATTAGTCTGACATCAATACCAGGAAAGATTCTGGAGCAGATCATTAAACAGAGAGTCTGCGAACATCTAGAAGGCAATGCCATAATCACAAAAACTCAACATAGATTTCAGAAAAACAAGTCATGCCAGACTAATCTGATTTTTTTTAAATAAAATTACCAGCTTGATAGATGAAGGTAATGCCAAAGATATAGTATATCTTGATTTCAGTAAGGCCTTTGACAAAGTTCCCCATGATATTCTTGCAAACAAGCTTGTAAAATGTGGGCTAGACAAGGCAACTGCTACATGGATTTGTAATTGGTTGACTGGCCGAACCCAAAGGGTGCTCAACAATGGCTCCTTTTCATCCTGGAGGTAAGTGTCCAGTGGCATCCCAAAGGGTTCTGTCCTGGGGCCAGTGTTATTCAACATCTTTATCAATGACTTGGATGACAGAACTGGGGGCATACTTATCAAATTTGCAGATGACACCAAATTAGGAGGAGTAGCTAATACCCCAAAGGACATGATCAAAATTCAAAATGACCTTAATAGACTAGAAAGCTGGGCCAAAGCTAACAAAATGAAATTCAATACAGAGAAATGTAAGGTACTGCACTTAGGGCAGAAAAACAAAATGCACAGATATAGGATGGGGGACACCTGGCTGAACGAGACTACACGTGAAAGGGACCTAGGAGTCCAAGTAGACCACAAGATGAACGTGAGTCAACAGTGTGATGCGGCAGCTAAAAAAGCCAATGCAATTTTAGGCTGCATCAATAGAGGTATAGTGTTTAGATTAAAGGAAGCAATAGTGCCACTCTATTCTGCTTTGGTCAGGCCCCACCTGGAATACTGTGTCCAGTTCGGGGCACCACAATTCAAAAAGGACATTGAGAAACTGGAGTGTGTCCAAAGGTGGGTGACTAAAATGGTGAAGGGTCTTGAAACCATGCCCTATGAGGAACGCCTTAGGGAGGTGGGGATGTTTAGTCTGGAGAAGAGAAGATTAAGAGGTGATATGATAGCCCTGTTTAAATACTTGAAGGGATGTCATATTGAGGAGGGAACAAGCTTGTTTTCTGCTGCTCCAGAGAACAGGACCAGGAACAATGGATCCAAGCTGTAGGAAAAGAGATTCCACCTCAACATTAGGAGGAACTTCCTGACAGTAAAGGCTGTTCAACAGTGTCTCCTTCCTTAGAGGTCTTTAAACAGAGGCTGGGTGGCCATCTGTCGGGGATGCTTTGACTGAGAGTTCCTGCATGGCAGGGGGTTGAACAGGGACGTAGCTAGGATTTTAGGAAGGGGGGGTCCAGACTAAGTGCCACCATTATAATGGGGCTTGAGTGCGGCGGCGCAGCAGCACACACCATTCATTTTCTAATGGAAGGGGGGGCGGACCCCCAGATCCCCCCCCCCCTGGCTACATCCCTGGGTTGAACTTGATAGTCCTTGTGGTCTCTTCCATTCTATGATTCTAAGAAAAAAGCAGCCAGATTAAGATGCTTGATACAGCATTTAGGTAATTTCTAAATCAATGAAATACTCAAAAAGACTATTCTAACTGTGCTATATTAAATCCATCCCAAAATCACAAGCCTTCTTGGGATACCATGTGTCACACAGACATCTTTTTTCTTTCTTTTTCTAAATCAGGGTTGAGCAACTGCACTGTCAATGGGGGCTATTTTACTTCCCAGCCACCCATCCAGTGATCTGCAGCAGTGAATTTTAGTGTGCCTGAAGTGACATGTTGTCACTTCCGACTGCCATTTTGGCTGATTTTTTTTTTTACTGCTTTATTCCATTTTGTTTGGTGTTTTGGGAAGATTTGGGGAGCTTTACACAGCATTTTTAGGCAGTTTTGGCTCATTTGGGGACAAAAAATTATCCAAAAATCAGCCCCCAAAGTTTTAAAAATGGAGGGGCTGGAGAGGCTTTCTCAGGGTCCCAAGAGCCACATGCTGTCCGCAAGCCACATTTTGCTCACTCTTGTCCTAAACAGACTGAAACATTTATTTGGCACGAACAATAGCCAAGCAATCTGAAATCATGTTAAAATTGCTTTGTCTTATTGTGAGCTATTCTTTTGTAATAGTTCATATATATATATATATATATATATATATATCATCTCAAAAGCAGGATTTTGGAATTGTCCTGAATGTTATAAAAGATTGAATATGGCCTTAATTTTGGTAAAATAATTTCAGAACCAAAATGACCTTGCATTCCAGGAAAAACAGGATAATTCACATTTGATTGTTTCCAGATAAAAACCCTGACACATGTGAATGCAGAAAAAAATGAACAACCTAATAAATAAAAGGAAACACTGGAATGCCATCTCTTTTATTCTTCATGGCCCATGTCCAAATTTATCAAGGAGGATACAATATGCAAGACCTTCAGGTCACTCAGGCAAGTGGGGAGGAAAAGACTATTGTCCACTTTAGTTATTCAAGTTTTAGTTGAAACTTTGAGCGTTATTCACTTTGCTTTGGCATGTTACAAGCCAGATACACACACAAGTAATGCTCTTTGAAGATAAAGATGAATTGGCTGCTAGAATTTGGAAGGAAAGACTTTGCCTGGAACCTATCAAAATCCCTCTTAAAACATTGTTTTAGAATTATTGCTAGCACATGTAAGGGATGGGGCCTATTCTGCTGTTTGATCAAAAGGTGTTGCCAAGGCCAGTTTGTGCATGTTAGGTATGTATCATCAGGGTTTTCAACTTGCTGTGGAACATCTAAAGAAAACACAAATGATTGTGCTGAAATTCTCCCTCAGTGGTTTTCAGGTTCTTACACTTTCCACAGTGATTTGTCTAGCAATGTAGTCCAGTCCATTACAGGTGTATCTATGGCACACAACGTAGGCCTGTTTTCTTAAAACATGGACTATGTGTCCCTATGTCTTAGATTTCCTCTAATATCTCCCTGTAGATTGGGGTAGACAATATATGATTATAGCCCTCTTTTGCTCCCAAAAGCTATTTTTGCTCTCTCAGCGTGGTTTTCCTCAGTTTCAGTTGCTGAGAAAATGAGCAGTACTGTTTCAGCTCCCAAGAGTTCCTCTGAAAATTGATGGCAGTATTATCTTTTAAAAAAGAAAAGAAAAAGTCCTATAAAAATCAAACTGTGTTGCCTTCTCATGAAGAGGGAGTCTGCTTGCATCTGGCAAGGTTAGGGGAGCTTCTTTCTCATTGAGCACAATGGGGAACCACCCTCAACTAAGGACCAAATTCAGTTTCAGAAAATGTCTTGGGAGATGCACCTCAGTGGTTAAGTGGGTCCAGATGCAAAAGAGCAAGACTAGCAATCCAGTATACAGAGACACTGCTGTGTTAGTCTGGATGCAAAGGGATCTTGTAGCATTTTTGTGACAAAGTGAAAAAAAGAAGTTTGTAGCATGAACTTTTGTATACTTGAGTCTACTTTCTCACATGCATTGGAAACATAGGCCCATTAAACATGGGCATAAAGTACGGACTGGGTCCGTATTAGGATTAGAAAGGGGCATCCCTTCCAGACGGCCCTAACCCTAATACGGACCGAGTCCGTACAAAATGGTGGCGCCCGCTCCACACAGGGACCGCCATCTTTACGTAGCAGACGCGCTGCGTCCGCACATCACATGGCACATATGATGCTGCGAGTGCGCCATTGGCGCCTTGCGGCATCATATCCGTGCTGCAAAGAGAAGCACCATTTTGGCGCTTCTTATTTGCAGCGCGGAGGAGCCTCGCGGTTTGGATGCTGGGCCTCCTCCGTGCTGCAAATGGCGGCGGCGGCAGACCTTCTGGGCGGTCTGTAACACGCCATAGTTTCATTTAAAGCTCTCACTACCACCAACTAAGTCTTTGGAGAGTCATGTCAACTTTTTAGAAGGAAAAAATCCCCACAAAATCTGAAAGTGTTAGATTCAGCCTGAGGTCTGCCTTCCACTGCTCTACGGCAAGGAACATTAGACAGCTGCCATCACAGCTCGATAGCAGGAACAAACAAGGTGGCACTACAGCTCCTGGGTTCTTCCAGGAGTGGGGTGCAATTTTGCCATCTGGACTCTGGAAATTTCCCCATCCCTGCTGTAGATGTATGTTCCAAGGAAAGACTGGAAAGACAGCAAACCTACTTTTCTGGAAGGCTTTCCCAACATTACTGAGCTGAGGAGAAGTTTTCAAGGAGCATATACTCGTAATGCAGTATGGATAGATGCTTGTGAACAGGTTTTTAGATTCTCATTTGGAAGAGGTATTCTAGAAATTGTTTTCAAATCAATTAAAATGTATAAAAATATAAAGCAAACTTGTAGCATCTTTGACTAAATGCAAAAAAGAAATTTCCAGCATAAACTTCTATGGACTACAGCCTACTTCATCAGATGCATCCAATGAAGTGGACTAGAGTCCATGCAAACTTATGTGAGAAATTTCTTTTTCTCAGTTTCAAAGATTCTACAAGTTTTCTTTATATTTTTTTAAAATTCTGAAACAGACTAAGATGGCTATGCCTTTGAATTAAAATTTAAAAGCACTTGGTAGAGTTTAGGAAAAGGTTTTTGTATTCCAAAAGTTTTGGAATACAAAATAAGGACTGTATCCCATAGACACTCTGCATATGACATTAAGATTATGAGGGTGCCATATGTGCAGAATTTATAGGCTATAATCCTAATTAGGAGTAAGCCAGATGGCTAAAGTTGATAGAGAATGCTCAAGACGTTTTTTGTTCAAATAGTACACAGCTGGAAATACATTTATAATATTTTTTTTTACTGTTGTGGACATACTGGGGATGTATCATCAAAGCTTCTATTAAAACACAGAGGAAGGCTGGAGAAAATATACTAAACCTTATATTAGGTTTTAAGCTTAACTTTTAAGATACCAAAGCAGTTGGATTTGCTTCCATAGGAGTTAATGCCACTGAATTCAGTACAGAAAGAGAATGAACTTAAAAACCATATGGAGAGCAGCCAAAAACAACAACAAAAAAGACTTTAACACAAATACTACAGAAAACAATGACTCCTCCTTTTTGTGAAAAGCAGTATCAGTTCAAAGATTTTGACCAAGGTTTGCAGAAGGGCAGAGCTGTTTTCTAAACACAAGATGAATTCATGAATGCCACTTAAGCTGCATCTGCACTGCAGAAATAATCCAGTTTCACACTACTTTAACTGCCATGGCTCAATGCAATCAGATTCTAAGAATTGTAATTTTGTGAAACATTTAGCTTCTCTGTGAGAGAGCTCTGGTGCCACCACAAACTACAATTCCCAGGATTCAAGAGCACTGAGTTATAGCAGTTAAAGTGGCCTCAATGGGGATTATTTCTGCAGTGTGGTTGTAGCCACAATTCCACATGCTTTGATCAGATTTTTGAAAACTATTAAAATGGTAAAACATCATTCACATTACACCACCAATTCCACTAAACTACAGGTGAAACTTGTGAGGCCCCTTGTTGGTCCCATGTTCTCCCCCACCCAGCCATCATGCCAAAATGGTTTTTGTCTAAAACCTTCAGTTGGAAATGACATGTCAATGTGGGGGGGGGGGGGGAGAGCCCAAAATGCCAGTTCATAGCCCTATGCCATAGCTTTGGCAGCTGAAAACATTTCTATTAAGGAGCCATTTTTCTTAGTGTCTAGGTAGCACAACTGTTTCTACCTACAGTGGCTACCTGAAAATAAACAACTTGCAAGGTTGTTGCTTGGCTTAAAATAACACCACTATTTTAGAGTAACCTCAATCAGGATGATGACAATGATGATGATGATGACATCAAAATTTTGTCATCAAAACCTTATTGCAGCCCACACCAGACTGCAAATTGAAATGCAAATGTTAAACAGAAGTAACTGAAGGTTCACTTTTTTGTGTTTTCCAAAACCTGGTAAGAGTCTCAAGCTTGGGGTGGGGGTGGGGGCTTCATCCTCTTTAAACTGCCATTCTAGAAGAAATGTGTGCAAGAAAGAGACAATTTTGGGGGCAATTTTAAAAAGTTTTCTAATACCGGGGGGCAGTATGGGACACAAAAATTATCTTAGGGAGCATGTCCGACCTGCAGGGTGCATCTGAAGTGAAAGTCCAGAATAGTGAACTGAAAGTTGTCAAACAATTTTTATAAAGTTCCATTATAGTCCAAACCGATAGTTCATGAAGTTCCAAGGTCTAGAGGACATTGTGGCCCCATTTTGCAAGCAATGTTCAGTTGTAACTCACCATGCTTTCTTCCATTTGTAGGCAGGGGATTATCTAGCCCCATGCTCTTCTCATCTAATTTTTCTTGCATGGAAAGTGATGCTTCTGAAGATGAGAAGTACCTGTAGATTCCTCTTTGCATGGAGACTTCCCACGTAAGCTAGATGTTCTTGCCTGCATGGAGAGCATCCACATGAGCAGGAAGCTCTCTTCAGAAGCACCACTTTGCATGAAGAAAGCAATGACAGATGGATAGGGCTAGATATTTCCTGTCCCCACATTGAAGAAAGCATGGTGTGCAAATGCTGGGCAGGGCTTATCTCTGGGGTAAGGAGACACAGTTGAAGGTCTCCTTGTCAGAACTAGAAATCTCCCCTGTCATCATTCTTGCAAGGCCAGTGTCACTGTAAACAAGGTGTCCCTAGTGCAGTGGGGCTAGAGGATTATCATTAAAAACAACAACAATGTCATTGTTCATTTGTTTATATTTCTGTTGCATTTTTAAACTGTGGTTTTAATATTTGCTCAACCATGTTTTAATATTATAATTTCAGTTGTTTTTAACTGTATCTCTTTTCCCATTCTTCTTTTACATCATCCTGAGTCCTAGTTTGTAGAAAAAAAGTGATCTTAAATACATAAACACACACATACATGTCAAGGAGAGAGAAAGGGGACATGGACTCAGGAACTGACACAATCTTGTTCTCTAGTACAGTGCTTCTTAAGCTATCTGATGTAGGGGACCAGCAGGGTCTTCCCCACCCCCACAATGCTAGGGACTGGGCCCATATTTATGCCATTCACTGTTTCTATCCTAGAAACTCTCCAGGGACCAGTAGCCAATGGCTTGAGGAATCCAGGGCAATCATTTTCAATAGCATTGCTCTTGCACTCAACCCAGGCAGTGTAAAAGCATGCCAGCCCTGGAATAAAAACAAAAACTAGATTTTTTTTAAAAAAAGGAGGGGGGAACCCTGTCCCCTCTTTGGCCAGTATGAGTCTAACAACAAAAGTTAGATGTAATAGTTTCTCTGCCACAGACTCTCCTCCTTTCTCACTGGTGATCTCTGTAGCTGTATTACTCTTCTTAATATAAGCAGTTAGATTTAGAACTATTTAAAGCATTAAAAGAAACCAGACTCACTACCTAGAAGTACAGTGGTGCCTCGGGTTACGAATTTAATTCGTTCCGCGGCCGCTTTCGTAACCCGAAAAGCCTTCGTAAGCCAAATTGCCATAGGCGCTAATGGGGAAAAGCCGCGTTTCGTGCGAAAAAGCCGAAAAAAAGCACCAAAAATTTTTTTCGTAACCCGAGTAAACATTCGTAACCCGGAACAATTATTTCCTATGGGATTTTTTCGTATCCCGAAAATTTCGTAACCTGGGTATTTCGTATCCCGAGGTACCACTGTAAGTTTCTTTTTCAGATACAATTTTACAGTGCCAACTGACAGTTAATTACTAGAATCAAAAGCAGATATAATTATCCCACCCCACCCCATGTAAAAAAACAAACAAACCCAAAACCCAGTTTACTTCAAGTTATAGCCCTGCCTGATCCCTAAGCCTAAACCTAGTTGCCAGATCCAATTACAGTAGATCCATTGGCTCAATAAATCTTGGTAAGTCAACACTTATTTAAATAACATTTATTCAGTGGGTTTAATTTAAATGGTAGCGGCAATTGGACTGAGGACACAGAGGCCAGCATGGATTATGAAGGCTTATAATAATTAAAGAAGAACTATGAATCCTGGTCCCAAATAATTTCCTACCCTCCCACATCCCAAAGGGGCGCTATATAGCCCTACTAAATTGAATGTGCCCTTCCTCCACTGTTCTCAGCCTGCATGTCTCTCTGGGCCCTCCAACTTCCACCAGCCCTGACAGCACTATTACTAGTCTAAATGGCCTGTTGTAAAGCATTGTGAGATTACCAATTCTGGGGCGCCAACACCTGTCAAAGCATAGCAATCATTGTGGTTTCAGAGACTTGACAAGCTCACACATCATCATAGATGTACAATGAGAACATATGCTGTTCACTTTAGCACAGACCTTGCGTCAGCAAGGGTCCATTAGTTAAAACCAGACATCAGCCTTCTACTCTGTGCAATGCTAACTTCTAACACATGCAAGAGGAACTCATGAAATCCCCCCCGGCTGCCTGTTACTTTTTACATTTTGGATCCTTGGGGAATTTTTTTAAAAAGGCCCTAACCATCCTGGTGATTGAAAACATTCTCTCACGATCAGAGCAGTCAGGACCAAAGTGTCTTCTTTCATCCCCTTGTGCTCTGAAGAGGAAGCAAACATTGCTTTCTCAGAATACCAAGATCTGGGTTGAATTATTATCATTTTTTCCTCTGGTGTTTATAAAAGTTACTGTATATATACAGATCTGCCTGAGTTCTCTATCGCCAACCCATCTTCCTTTAGTTGTCACAGACTAGAAAACTCTCAGAATCTCTCACAAACAAATAATATTGACAAATTGCTTTAGAGGAAATTAAAAATGGGAAAAGAAATGGTTTCTGGACTAGTTTTAGAAGATGGGATGACAGAAAAACCAAGAAAGGAAAAAACAAAGTCTTGTTCTCCAAAATTGTGCCCCACCTCCAACAAATTCTTCAGAACAGGAAATCGTGGAGAAAAGAAACAGATGGTATTGCTGAAACTGTGAAGAAATGTTGGATAGCAGGCTTATCAGTGAATAAGGCAGTTAGTTTTGCTTAATTGTTACTTGTTGATAGCTTATTATACAACAAGAAAGACATAGTAGTAATTAGCAAGGGGGGAAAATCCCATTTTCAAATGTATAGTTTATGATATTAAAGTTAAATATCTTTTCTTACCCTCAAATTATCTACACTGCACATTGATTTTATTGCCAGTAAATTCCATAAATTCTCTCCATCTGCTGATGTAAATACCACTCGTGAATAGCGATCGCCTGAAAATAAGATTGAAATGTCATGAAAGTTTCGCAGAATTTCAGTGCTGTGAAAGAACACTATCACAGAAGGTCAGAGCAAATATAATCAGTAGAATGGAAAATATCAGAAGGCATTTTCAGTGCAGCCCTACCTTGAGCCAGTCTTTGTTTCTGTTTAATTTACCTCATACTGCTGTTATGAGGATACAATGGAGGAAAGGAATTTTGTACTCAACCCTAGGTACATTTTCTGCAGGTTATTAAGATTCAGAAATTAATTGCTAGGAAAATGAACATATATGAATTTAACAGAATCTAAGAAGAGATTTCCCCCATGTTTCCTTATGTTATGTTCCTTGATGTTTGATCATTTTCCAATAAGAAAGTATTCAGAAGTTACATGGGATTAAATGAGTTGTTTTAAAATATTAAGACACACCTTTTCAACATTACTATAATCTTGATTATGGAGTTAAAATGACCTCCTGTACTACTTAACCCAAGTGAACAAGACTGAGAGGAGGATTTATTTCTAAAAGCAACAAGAGGATGTCTGTAGATCTTTCTCTCCTCTAAGTACAAGATTGACAAGAATATTGCAATTGCCCGTCCATTTGTGCGAACATTTGCGCTTACTCGCAAGAAGTAAATGGAGGTGATTAAAATGGGGCAAGTACCCCCATTCAAGCCTATGGAGCTTGAATATGTGTGAGTTTGTTTTTGCGGGGGGGTGGGGGGTGGGATGGGTCCAGAATGGATCCCCCGCAAAAACGGAGGGCTGACTTACAATCTAATTCATCTCCCATAACGCTATCAGTCGTGGGGTATTTGGGAGAACAAAATAAACTCAGCTATTCATTTAATTCTGTGTGAAAAACTATCTAGAGTTTGGCTATGTTGGTTGGAGGTTCTGGATGTTGTAATTCAAAAAAGTACCTTTCCAAGCTCTGCTTCTTTTCCCACCACAAAACTCAGTTGGCAAGGAAATGAAAATCTGCCACCAGGAAATATTGTCAGTGATCAGAAAGGACATTTCTGTATTTTTGTCCCATTTGTCAGGGGCAGACACTATTGTAGTAGTAATTCAAATGTAGCATGACTTGTGGCTTACTCTGCAGTGGTCTCTTTTTTTCTCAGGCGCTGAAAAATTTGACAGAATGCACCAACTGTATGCAAAATGTTCAATTTCCTCCAAACCTTTGCATACAAAACCTGTTTTATTTTAGTGTGGAGGGTATTTTCTGAAATATTTCATATGCTGAACACTACTCAACTCACTTGGAATGTCACAGAAAAAGCTGTCTTTATGGAAATTCCAGTCTGCTTCTCTTTTCTCTCTTTCATAGTGGTCGTCTGACCATCTGTCATCTCGATGACTAAGAGAGGGGAAAAAAATATCTGTAACATCCAAATGAATTATATATTTTCAGCAGTTGTAATTGTTTGATAAAACAAATGAAGAAATAAAAGTATTCTTAAGAATAAGATACCAAGCAAAGGAAAAGCTAACATTTTCAATGAAGGAACTAAATTAAAAACAAACAAGACGGGGAACAAAGTATCATTACTTTTCTTTGGAGTCAATGCTGGCTATTTGCTGGTAGAATGGAAACCACTGGCAGAAGTGATTCCCCTTTCTCCTTATAGCTACCCAAAACTCTCAAATCAGCATCAAAGGGTTGGGAAGGCATTGGAAACCAACTGAGAGGGTGGATTTGGCAGTGGAGACAGGAGCAAAGGGAAATCCCACTGCATGAGCGGAGATCTGCTCATATGATGTTGGCTTCTCTACTGCAATTTATCAGAATTCTTCAATCTTTTTTTTAAATCTCCACTGACATCAAGCTCCCCCAAAGGAAAGGAAAGTCTTTGAAATCCCAGGTTTTGTTTTGTTCCTCTACAAATCTATTTTATTTATCAGCTCCAGATAATGTTCTCTTCATCTCAAAGTATGGCCTGGCAATATCCAGGATTACCAAGGAAATTTTATTCCTTCTTCCCAGGTCAATTTAAATTCACCTAGTATTTTCAGATTCAACAAATCACAAGAAGGGAAAGAAGAATGTTTGTATCAAAACAAAATGATCCTAATGTTTAACTAGTGTTAAGTCTGCTAAAACACGTTAGCATTTTGATTATAACTCCTGAATAATAATAAAGATTCAGAGAATCAATTTCTGAAATGTTCCATTAGCTGCAATGTCACATGTGATCAGCAGTGGCATCATTAAAGGGGCGCGATGGGTATGGACCGCACCAGGTGACACCCTAAGGGAGGTTGACACCACTGCTCTTCAAACATCTCCTTTTTGGCAGAAATGGGGCTGTGGCATTTGCCTGTGTCCCTTTAAAAAGCTGAAGAGATGGTGTGAATGGAGCAAAGCTCAGTGGGAGGAGAAAGGAGAGGCCTCAGGATTTTTTTTAATTAATTTAAAATTTTAATTGTAATTTTTTTAAATAATACAGTGGACCCTTGTTATACACTGGAGTTTGATTCCAAGATCTCTCATGGAGAACAAAATCCGTGGATGCTGAAGTCCCATAAAATATAATGACATAGCAAAATGGTGTCCCTTATAAAAAATGGAAAATCAAGGTTTGATATTTGAAATTTATATTTTTTTTTAACATTTTCAAACCATGGATGCTTGAATCTGTGTATAAAAAATCCGTGTATAAGAAGGGCCAACTGTGAAAATATTTTAAAATTTTCTTTAAAAAACATCACTTTTTATTAAATTTCCACTTCAACTACATGACATTATGTATATGTAAATGCCTTTAGGCTGTGTGTATGATACTGTAATTTAAAGGTATAATTTTAAATGTGCTAGTTGTTCATGTTAAACCTATTGTTATTACATTCAGTGATACACAGGAATTATGATTAATGGATTAACATTAGTACAAAAACACTACTAAAGATTCTGTATGGTGAGGTATGGAGGGGGGGTGATACCATGACTTAATGCACCAACCCTAATGACATTAGTGATCAGTGGGAGGTGGAAGAGGAAGAACACAAAGGAGGAGGAGTGAGGGACACCCAGAATACAGTTCGCCCTTCTCTTATGCGGGGATCCGTTCCGGACCCCCCCCCCCCCCCCCCCCCCCCGCGTAAGAGAAAATACACAGATGCTCAAGCCCCATTCACAAGAGCGTGCCCCATTCAACGAAATGGGATGCGCCGCCCCGCGTGCTCCTGCACGGCTTTGAGTGTATGCTCAAAGCCGCGTATAACATGCCTGCGTATAACGTGGGCACACTGTATTTCAAAAGTGAGTTTGGATGCAAACCTGGGAATATGCAGGTAAATTCAAAACAAAAAACTAGAAACTCTAGATACTCCCAGAGAATTTTCCCCCATCTGGATGAGCCCATTAAACAGATAAAAAACAAAAGGCATAGAGAAATAATGTCATTTATCCCAAATGGGCGATACATCTTCATCCATTATAGCTGGGAGGAAAAGGATTTCCAGAAAAAATAAATTATGTCCACATGACTTCCTAGGTTTAAAAGCTAAAATATTCAAAATAGTTTTTACAGCATTGTAAACTTTTGTAACATGCCACCTTCTTATTAACATTAGTTAATGGAGCCAGATGTTTAAAATGCGCAATGCTATTTCTGGTAGGTAGAAATATATATGGTAGGAAAAACATTTAATTTTAACTCCCATATTTCATTTCATATATCTTGCTATGGAATATGAAAATAGTCTGTGCCATATAAAAGAGAATGTGCCTGGAAGTTCTTACCTCTTAGCCTGTTCATCTGCATATTTAAACGGGTAGTTAGCTAAAGTTGCTTTGTAGCCTGTGTTTTTCACCATATTGTTCCATGTGACAAGTCTCTGCCCTATAGCAGTTCCTCTTGGCTCAAAACCCTAAGGCAGAACATTAGAAAGCTTTTTAGTGCCTGCTATCCTTTGATTCAATGGGAAGACAACAATGAAAACTAATGAATGAGTTTTATTAGAACACACTTGCCCTACAAACAAATGTTTTTGAATTAAATTTCTTCACATCCTGAGGATAAAAGGGACTACCATTGATTATCCAGAAACATAATGCCCTCACATTACATACCTTCCTGACTTCTGCCATATGTAGGAGGGAGATGGAACATAAAGAAATACAAGGGATATACACTGGGCAACTATGAAAGAACTCAAGGCAATTGTTGTATTTCATGTTGGAGGAAAAAAAACCAACATGGGATGGGGTTACAGATAAAATAACAAGAAGAGACCTGTGGAAATAGACCTATCTGGTTCACAGTAGCCAATTAGATTCCAATGGTAAGCCCACAAACAGAAGGACACAAAGGCAATTGCTGTCGTCTAGCAGTTGTTCCCTAAAAAACTGATATTCAGAGGCATGCTACCTCTGATACTAGAGGTAATATACAACCATCAGGACTAGCACTGATAGCTTTACCTTTGATGATTTGCCTAATACACTTTGAAATCCATCACACTGATGATACATTCATATCTTGAGGCAGCAAATTCCAGAGTTTTCCTATGAAATAGTATGTGAAGGATTTCTTGAAGCTATCCTGTGACAACAAAAGAACTTTGCTCTTGTCACTTTCTGTACGCTGTGCATCATTTCAGTCATCTCTGCCATGCCCTCTTCCTTATTCATCACTTCTCCCAAAGTAAACGTTTCCAAACATTAGAACTTTTCTTCATAAGAAACTTGCTCCATCCCCTTGAACCTTTTGGTTGTTCTTTCTGATACAATTCCAAGCTTTACAATATCCTTTCTGTGGAGTAGTTACCAGAACTGTGCACAGTATTCCAAGTGTAATCACACCAGAGATTTATATGAAGGCATTATGATAAAGGCAGCAGAAAAAGGCTTTCTTTTAATATGCACTCTCACCTTGAGAATTCAAACACAAGGAGATCCAGTTCCCCACCCCTCACTGAATAAATAATTTGATCTGCTTTTGGAAAGGTAGTATTTTCCCCTGTTGCACCTTCCATGTCTATACAGATGTATGCAACAAGTGTACTCAGATACACTCAGGTGAACACCTGTTTCAGAAGTGAAGAAGAGATGAACTAAATATTAGTGGCAATTTCATTAAAAAGGCTTCAGGATGGGAATACAAGAAATGCAGGGTGGAGATTCACTGCCAATCAGAGTTGACAGTACTGGATTAGATGGATGAATACACTTGGTGTAAAGCAGCTTCCTGTATTTCTTTCCATGGCCCTGAGCTGGTCTCAGATTTTCATCCACAGAGGTACACAAAGAGGCAGAACAGAATGTTTCTAGTTGCTAACCTGCTGACATGATATATATACAAACTAAAATTTAGGTGTTAGTGGTGGACAAATGCCAGAGGTCCAGGGGCCACACGGTCCTCCCACTCAGACCTCAGAGGTCATCCCCACCCATGCAACTCTATTTGTTAAATTTGAAAATCTTGTGGGCATGGAGCAATTTTGCTATTTTTTGGCATCCTTGGGGCTCCTTTTGCTGCTGTTCTCACCTTTACTTATTTATCCAAAAACTAGGACAGAGACCAATGAATTCAAACTACAGGAAAAGAGATTCCACCTCAACATTGGGAAGAACGTCATGACAGTAAGAGCTGTTCAACAATGGAACATACTCCCTCAAAGTGTGATGAGTATCCTCCTTTGGAGGTTTTTAAACAGAGGCCGGATGGCCATCTGTCGGAGGTGCTTTGATTGTGTATTCCTGCATGGCAGCGGGTTTGACTGAACGGCCTTTGAGGTCTCTTCCAACTCTATGATTCTATATTCTGCCATTTCCACAGAACAGGGATTCAAGGTGGCCAGAGAACAAGATAGCTCTTTAAAGTAAAAACAGTGGTGTGGGTCAGTGGAGACCCACAGGCTTTACTTTGACCACCCCTGGTTTGGATGGATGGTCCTGAATTTATTAATTTGCTTTTACAAAAATAGGAGAACCTGCCTCATATATCACCATATCCTTGCATTGTTTAACAGTGTATTTAGCTATACACTTATGTCAACAACTGTGACACATTTAATCTCTGCTGAGAAGGAGGAACATATTACACCAATCCTCACCCAAATAGCTCAGACATCTGGTCCTGTGGCAACTTCTTTCCCACCAAAAAAGTACATCATTATTGTTTTTACAAAATACCTATTTCTATGGTTTGTGTTAGAAAAGTTTGTTAATAAAATATCCTCTTTTCTTCATTCTACCAGTGTTTGGATGTTTAGCTATCACCATCTCAAGAGAATACAATACAATATTGTTTGTTTCAGGCTTTGACATGCATGAAACTATTTTAAGTTAGGCATGTGTGAGCTGCTGTCATAAGAAAAAGCCACAGCATGAATCCCAATCAAAGCCATATCCACAGCAGCTGCAATAGTCAATGATCCATGTGCTTGCAGTGACTCAACATGTGCACTGGCTGCTATCATGTGGTTTGACTTCATGATGCTATAAAACCATCCTATCAGTTGTTCATGGCAGTGTGGAGAAAAACCAATGGCAAGCAGCCTACTGAAATGAGGTTAGTGGGAAATCATTGTGTGCACAACAGGCCATAGTTCCTTTGACTGGTCTTCCTCAGGAGTTTTGCACACTAAGATCTTCAGTCACATAGCCCTTCACTATCTCAGGGCTTTCAAAATGCTTAAGGACACAGGCTACAATGAACACAATGGCCTGAATCCATTTTTTAGTCCCAACTAAAGACCTATTAAATCAAATAGATTTACGTAATTTAACATGTCTTCATTAGTTGGGACTCAAAAATGGATTCAGGCTATTGTGTTCATTGCAGCCTGTGTCCTTAAGCATTTTGAAAGTCCTGAGATAGTCAAGGGCTACATGACTGACAATCTTAGTGTGCAAATAATTTCTTATTGCCTTTTAAAGTAGCGTGCATTGAACAAATACAACATCAAAGCTATATTTAAGAAAAGAAATTTTCCACTGCTTTTTGAGCTTCCATATCAAGACATTCAAAGTGTTAATATTTCACATCACAAGTTGGCATCCTGCAGCCCATGGACTCTACGTAGCCTGGAGTAGGGCTCTGGTGCAACTGTAGTCTCTAGGAACATCTCCCAACAGAATTTTCTCCAATCACATAATAAATCCATTGACCTGATTATTACTGGGGTTGCAATCTATAATAACTTCAAAATTCCAATTATTTTCAACAGTATTCCTGGGAGAGGTCTTTTCAGCTTTTGTTACTGAATAAAAAGATCAGCCTCAACAAGACACATACTTGAAGACATCTGGACTCAACTACCCAAGTTCATAAATATTCGGATTTGGGGTTTGTGCACATCTGCATTTGATAGCAATAAAAAAAATTCACTGAGAATTCCTTACAGCTCTCTGCTCAACTATTATTGCGAATTTTTAGAAAAAGAATATGCCAACACAATGCTTTGACAGCACAAGACAATAATATTTACTTACCAATAATGGATCAGAGAAGTCTGGAAGATCTGGGACTAGTATTCCCACCAAAGCACACACCACAATTAGCACAGTACACATGCCCAAAACCACCACAGGCCAATCAGCTATCAGAGCAGCATAGCTAGAATAAAATAGAAAACCACTGTTAAACAGAAATATATTCCAGGAGAGAAAAAGCAGCAGTGACTAGGTTACTTTAGATTATTGATTTTAATGTACATAATTAGGTTTAAAGATGTTTTATTTAAATAGAATTAAATTGGATCTCACACATACATCAGAAGATTCAAAGTAAAGCACCACTAATTCTGTGGTCCTTTTAGAAAGCAGTACTTCCATACAATAGTTTTAACCAGTCTCTCACCCCTATGTGATCCTCCTCAATTGTTGTACAAAACCACTTAGATCTACTGATGAATGTTTGTCCCAAACGTCTAATAAAAAGGTGCAGTCTGGTTCCCTTTTCCCCCTATATACTATTTCTGATCTGGTTAAAAACAGAATTCTTTGGCTCACAAACCAATAATAGTAATTGCTCTATATTTAATTTAAACATTCTGGCACCTTCAGTTTAGAAAAACAGTCCCATTTTGAACAAAATTATTAGTGTAGACTAAGCACATAGTATTGATTTTAAAACTTCTCCCTTTAAATTCATGGTTTTGGTTTGGTCAGGATGTTTCTAAATTTAATAACAAAAATAAACTCCCTGCAATATTAGAACTTGAGAAGGGCTAGTCTCCAGCTCCTTTGTGAAAGTCTGAAGGCATTTGATGTAATTAAGTATATAACAGGAAAATGTCATGTAGAGCTCAGCAAAATGAAACACTACGAGCCAAGCATAAAAGTAAACTACCCCCACAGATCCAAACAGGTTAAGCCACAGAGTAATGTCCATTTTATTTATTTATTTATTTATTTATTTATTTATTTATTTATTTTGTTATCACAACTTAAGGAAGCTTAAGTTTTAAGCTTAAATTTAAAAAAAAAGATTCAAGAAGAGCAATACAGGCAATAGAGGCTACAGACTATTTTGTCTTTGCTTGTCTTTGTCTTTCTCTCAGCTGTGCGGAAAACCAAAACAGAATCTACAGTATTCCTCCACAGCATACCCACCAGTAATGCTAACAGAGCTTGCTAAAGCTACAGAGACAGAAGAAACTCTAGTTCTAACAAAAACCTGTCAAAAATATGGAAAACAAAATACGTAATGACCCACTGATTGGAAATGGTCAATATGCATTCCAATCTCAATGAAAGTAAACACCAAGGATCACAGTAACCACCTGACCACTGCATTAATTTGCACTTCAAGTAAACTGTGAATACAGAGCTAATGTGGGATCACACCTCCACTACAAGTAATCTGGAAAACTAACAAGGAATCAAATTGATTATGTGATCAGTTGCACCACTCGTGTGAGCCTACAACAATTTGGACAGGCTTTTATTTTATTTCAAGCCAACCAGTAAATTATTGAAAATCACTTTTGTTTTAAGAAGTACAAGTACCCCAGACCTATGGGGTGGGAGCATTTCTGCCATGTGAAGGGGCAATGGAACATGGCTGGCAGGCTTACAATGGCAGCACACTAGCTGTAGTGGTTCCCAAAGCCCACACAGCTATGTGGGCTCTCCTGAAACTGGAACCAACTTGTTCAATGAGGTTTGGCTGGCCTTGGGGATCAAATTTGCCTGGGTAGACATCATCAGGGAAGTTCTTTGTCTGTTTCCCCTGGAGAATATAAAACCATCCCACAGCAAACAAGTTCCTTCAGTCATCGAACTTCATCTCACCCCCTCTCCCTCAGTAATAGGCATATGTTTGTGGCTTGTAACAGGACATTTTTTTTTCTTGTCACAATTATGGCAGCTCTGGCAAAGAGTTACATCCAGTTTGGGGAAATAGACCTGTGTGCCCATCATTCCCAGTCTGGGGATCCTCTTAAGGGAACATGACAGTGAGGCATTCAAGGATGTAACCAGCTTGGAAGCTGCCTCATTCCCAGGTGACAGGAACCACCCAGTGGATTTTGACCACAAGGAATGTAATGCCTGTCATTCCAGGTCCCCTTTGCTGTTTAGATTCTTGTCCTGTGCAGGCAAAGCCTTAATGAGTTGTAACCAATTATGCTGTGACCCTTTTATTTGCCCTGAATCATCACTGTTACTGTGTGTTGCTACTCTAGAACTTATTATTAGGATAGTCATATTTCCCAGAAGATGACAGATGCCCAACTGATTTTTAAATTAGAACTCCCAAAGCCCACCAACCAAAACCAGGTGCAAATAAATATACATTGACAGTTAAATAATCTTGCAGCTCAGGAATTTGTTTGGAGTAGCAGAAGCAAACTGAGCTCATATTCCACTCATTCTGTCATGAAGTCATTTTGTTGTTTCCTTTGTTGAACCAATGGATGTCAAAATCATCAGTAGATTCTCCATTACCTTCTGCCCACCCAATGATCTAAGAAACATTTTGTGGATGTTTACTATGACCAAATTTGTAAATATGCCAGCTTATGTCCTCTTTTGTCTGAGAATTTCTGTTTCAACATAAACTTAATGACAGATTCTTTAGTGATCTTTATAGGCATCTCATTCAGACAGGAAAACCTGAATTTGGGGTGGTGGTGGTGATAATGCACCTGCTACAACAGCATCAGAAATGTTTGCTATATTTTGTCTGGCTACTACAAGCAGCTTTCCTAGATGCTTGTTATTTTATAATAAAGTTGATAACAAGTATTTAAGTTTTCAGAAGGCCTTAGCCAGTCTTCATTTGTGAACAACTAAGCACTAATTTATGATTGGAACCTCTTTCTTCTGCATGTTTCTCATCTTTAACACCTACAAGACAGGCATGTATTTCAGGTCCTCTCCACAATGGTAACAACTGTATCTATTGAACTTGCCTGGTGCAAATAGGAGATAATTATCTCCCTACACCCACCCAGTATATTTGTTTAGAAATCATCAGTTCTGCTTATTTGGGATAAAAAGAGACTGACATTTTGAAAATATTTTGTTTTGTTTGTTTGTTTGTTTAATATCCACCTTTTCCCTACTACGGGATGGGAATATAGGAGAAAGGGGTGATTTTCTCATCCTTAAAATCAATGAAGCATTACTGAATACTACTGACAAACTTTTCCGTTCACACAGAATGTGGCAAGTGACTCTAAGGCAGGACCAGCTGCCTAGTAAAGTAATAGATGATTCTAATCACCACAGGACTTTAAAACAGGGCTGGTTCCACAATGAAAGATTACTTCAGTTGCCAGCAGGCCAAAGGTGTTAAATATTGCCCTTCATTCTTTCCATTCGCATAATAGTTGATGTTTCCATACTGCATACATGGCTATGCAGAGATATCAGGCAGGATATCAACATTTTTAATAGGGACTATTAATTCCGCCAGTTTTCCAAATCTCCACCTAATTTATAAGGTTACTACCATCAGTCATTATATTATTCACACAACATTTCTCAGTATACATATCTGCCCTTCAGTATTTATCTTTAAACAAGTAGATGAAGTAACTACACAGTTGATCACTCAATTAACTCCATAGCTCTGTTGTCTGATCCCAGATCTCCAATCTTCATAAGGTTAGTAGGCCTCTCTTGTTTGCCAGTGGCAAAAATGAGGTCTGGAGACACACAAGAACATGTAGAACACAACCTCAATATGGCAAAAAGTTACAGAACAGAACTGTGGAGGATACATACTGTTCAGAAAGAGAGATGACAAAGTTAGGGTGATAAATTTCTCTCCCAAGTCTATTCACCAAAGATAGAATCAGGGCAATCAGCAGCACTGTTGCATATGAGGCAACTGCACCACAGAAGGGAGCTGGGACTTGGGAGATCCAGGGTCAAAGATCCATGATGGAAATGCTACTGCAGTACTATTTCCCTAAGCACAATCTGAAGGGGCCAAATCCATCCTCTCCTGTCCCATGCAACCCTGGAGTACTGTCCCTACCGGGGAACCTCCAAAACATGTTCTGAGGGGACAAGAAACCCTCTAAAGTTGTTTCTTTGGCTGATGTGGAGAATTGACGTGGACTCAAGGCTGTGAAGGAAAAGACAGTTCTGGTGCTAGAAGGACATAATACAGAGGTCTATATGTTTAGCTTCTGTAACAAGCTGAGTGAGTTCTGTTTTCACCCCATTTATGTTTTGTTATTACATGAGCATATCATTCTCATCAATGGATGTTATAACTGCAAATACGCAAACATTTAAAAATAAAATACAATCACACTGGCTGGTGCTCTGGCTAGGCCTATAAAGATAAGGTTTTATCAACAATTGAATAGGACCTCCTCTAACCAAAAAACTCCAGCATTTTTTGTCAGGGATGATGGGAGTTGTAGCTCTTCACCTCTGGCTCGAACTCACCACCTGGTTGCGCACCGCGCTGACCAGTTTTGGCCAGTGGTTAAAGCTTAGCAGAGTTACAGAGAATAGGCTGAAGACCCTGACAAACTCTCCAAGCCTTCTCCCTCTTGCTTCCACAGAAGTCTTCACCCTTCTTCAGGATCCAGCTGGTTCTTGTAGCTTCACCCAAGACACCAGACAACTCAGCAGTCTTATATAAAAGATCTACTTTATTCTACTATATACAGCTCCAATACTATCCAACACAACAATACTCAACTCCTCACTCTACTACTACCATCCACTCTACAACCCACTACTACAACCCACAAAATACATTGGGATTCTTAGTCATTATTATAGTCAATGCAAGACACTACCCACTGTTGTCTGTTTCCATCCAGTAGGCGTGTACACCATTCTCATTGGTTCTCTTGGTTTATCCTACAATTAGTGATTTCATCATCTCAGCCTTGACCACTTAACAATTATCAGGTGTGTCCAATTATCCACTTTGCATTTCTTGTCCTTGGCATTCAGGACTTGTTAATTGTATTACCATTTACACCTGTGTGGTTCCCAATTGGCTTCTGCTGAGTCACCCTGACTCTCACATACATGTTTTATTTCACTTACTGTATAACCCATGTTGCTTTTTTGCCTTGACATTTTTGCCACACAAAAAGCAAATTACATACCCTTACAACAAATAAAATACATAATGCTTGGGAAACTTCCTCAATACTGTTCAGTTCTGAAGCACCACAACAGATTTCAGTTCAATTCCAATCAATCAATCAATTGATCGATCGATCAATAACTAGATTCTTCATTCTACCCCATCCATACCTTTACTTCAATGCATTAAAGCACAAAAGAAAAGAAAACATGCAAATTCAAATTATTAATGCCTACCTTTTTGGCAGTGTTAATGCTCTGGCAGGCCTAAAAATAAAATACAGAATCGTTTTAGAAGACAGCTTATATCAATATTCAAGTATCCCCTTCCACCCACACCAAGAGTTCACATCAACCTTGCCTAACATGGTGTCTTCCAGGACTGGGGATGATGTGTCCACCACATCTGGAAAATACCAGATTCTGAAGTTTGATTTAAAACATCAAATTACTCCAAAAGGATTAAAATTAATCATTTTCATGCTAGCATTTTACATGTTTATAAATCATATGCATTTTCAGTCATGAAGAGTTTGCAAAACCAAGGCAAATATTTATCAGTTAAAAGATAAAACAATCCATTCTTGAATCCTTTCCCTTTCCCCAGGATGACTGCTAGAGAAAAATATTTCTGAAAGATAAGCCAAACTCATGTACTTATTTGTGCAGTGGTGTTTTAACTGCTACAGGTTGAATCTCCCTAATCTGGAATTCCAAAATCTGAAATATTCCAAAACCCAAAACTTTTTTCATGGGTGGCTGAGATAGTGCCATGGATAGCTTTCTGATGGTTCAATGTACACAAACTTTATTTTATTCACAAAATTATTAGAATGTTGTATAAAATTACCTTCATGCTATGTGTATAAGGTGTATATCAAACATAAATGAATTTCATGTTTAAATGTGGGTCCAATCTCCAAGATATTTCATTATGTACATATATGAAAATATAGCTACTGTATTCCAAAATGCAAAAAGATTCAAAGTCCCAAACACTTCTGGTCCTAAGCATTTTGAATAAGGGTGATGCAACCTGTATTTCTTAAATGATCACACACACACACCTTATATATTCACATCTAGAAAAAGCAATTCAACTTTTGTTTTGCTTTCTAAGCTCTGCTTAGATGACTAAAAGAATGGTCTCGTAAAACATTGGCAAATCCTTTGAATGAATCCAGATATATGGATACTACAAAAATAACAGTGGTTCAGAAGCAATAAATCAAACTGCACTGCCTCAGGTAAAAGTGGAATCTTATTTCACAGTAAATGTTAGATTTAAACTTTTTTATGTTCCTAAATCACTGATTTCTGAACATATTTTCAGGTGTTCATATAATAACACCATATCTCTAGTTCTGGAACACTACAGTTAAAAAGCTGCTCCAGTTCAGATGTAAAAATAAACAACAGTTTATTGCTATGTAAGTGGTACCTCGGGTTACGAAATTAATTCGTTCCGCGGCTAATTTCGTAACCCGAAAAACCTTCGTAACCTGAATTGCCATAGGCGCTAATGGAAAAAAATAGCTCTCTGCTGCCCTCCGGTGGCGAAATAGCGCCGAGGTTTTTTCGTAACCCGAAAAAACCTTCGTAAGCCGAAACAATAAATCCCTATGGGATTTTTTCGTATCCCGAAAAATTCGTAAGCTGGGTAATTCGTATCCCGGGGTACCACTGTACAGCCATTTACCCTCCTCTAGTGTAGGCACCTTTGTCCTATACAGTGGGCCCTTGGTATCCACTGGAGTTTGGTTCCAGGACCCCTGTGGATACCAAAATCCATGGATGAGCAAGTCCCATTAAATATAATGGCAGAGCAAAATTGTGTCCCTTATATAAAACAGTAAAATCATAGAATCATAAGAGTTGGAAGAGACCACAAGGGCCATCCAGTCCAACCCCCTGCCATGCAGGAAATCCAAATCAAAGCATCCCTGACAGATGGCCATCCAGCCTCTGCTTAAAGACCTCCAAGGAAGGAGACTCCACTACACTCCAAGGGAGTGTGTTCCATTGTCAAACAGCCCTTACAGTCAGGAAGTTCCTCCTAATGTTCAGGTGGAATCTCTTTTCCTGTAGCTTGCATCCACTGTTCTGGGTCCTGTTCTCTGGAGCAGCAGAAAACAAGCTTGCTCCCTCCTC
>NC_056522.1:42829728-42846390 GCF_019175285.1 Sceloporus undulatus | reverse complement strand
CTTCCAGCCTCTGCTTAAAGACCTCCAAGGAAGGAGACTCCACTACACTCCAAGGGAGTGTGTTCCATTGTCAAACAGCCCTTACAGTCAGGAAGTTCCTCCTAATGTTCAGGTGGAATCTCTTTTCCTGTAGCTTGCATCCACTGTTCTGGGTCCTGTTCTCTGGAGCAGCAGAAAACAAGCTTGCTCCCTCCTCAGTATGACATCCCTTCAAATATTTAAACAGGGTTATCATATCACCTCTTAATCTTCTTTTCTCCAGGCTAAACATCCCCAGCTCGCTAAGTCGTTCCTCATAGGGCATGGTTTCCAGACCATTCACCATTTTAGTCGTCCTCCTTTGGACACGCTCCAGTTTCTCAATGTCCTTTTTAAATTGTGGTGCACAGAACCACAATTGTGGTGCCCAGAACCACAAAGGTTTGCTTTTTGAAATTTGTCTGTTTTAAAAATATTTTCAAGTCGTGGATGGTTGAATCCATAGATATGGAGGGTTGACTGTAGTAATAAAGTATGGCTCAATGTCCAAATGAGGCCAGTGTTTTTCAATGATGAATCACAGCACTTAAATTCAAAGTTGCAATTCTTTCAAGGATCATTTTCTGCAACATAGGTATTTACCCCATCCCTTAATGTACACATTTTTGCAATCGGCAGCATATCAAACCCACAATATACACAGGACTAGAGGCTCACCATTGTTTCAATTAGGCATTTCATGGACTTCGTTTTATGTTTTATCTGGGCTACACTTTAGGATAATGTGTGGAAGAGATTGTACTCAGTGGCTGCAGAGGTCCCTTACAATTCTATGACTCCTTGGTGAACTAAATGAATCTCTAAACCTTTTAACATTATTTACCTTCATATCCATTAAGTGAGTGGAAAGATTCCATTTTCCTGTCTGTGTAGTTAAGGTAGAGCAGTGGTTCCGAAACTTTGATCCTCCAGATGATTTGAACCTCAGGTTCCAGAATTCTTAACTGTTGGCCAAGCTGCCTGGAGTTTCTGGGAGTTGAAGTCCAAAACACCTGCAGGACCAAAGTTTGGAAGTCACTGATGTAGAGCATTTTGGCTTGCTGAAGTTTAAAAAGGCTACTGTTTCCAAACTAAGAATGCTTGGTTTCCCACTGCCGTCTACACTGGAGTCTCTAGACTTTGGGCAAAAGATGGCAAAAGATCTGAAAACCAAGCCCTTTGAGAAATAGCTTAGCTTGCTATGTTTAGCCTTGAGAAGAGAAGAATGAGAGTTGTTATGATGACTATCTTTAAACATTTGAAGAGTTGTCATGTAGAGGATGGAGAAAACTTCTTTTTCTGATGCTCCAGACACTGGGACATAAAATAATAGGTTCAAATTGCACCAAGAGAGATTCCACCTGAACATTAGGAAGAACTTCCTGAAGGCAAGAGTTGTGCAACAGACAAATAGAGTGCCTTGGAGAGTGATTCTCCTTCTTTGTAGAGGTTGGATGCCCATCTTTCTGGTGTACTTTATTTGTATATTCCGGCAAGGCAAGGGTTTGGACTAGATAGTCCTTGAAATCTCTTCCAGCTCTGTGATTTCTTGGTGAACAAATAAAACTTCAAAACTTTTAACACTGTACATCACCACCACCCATTAAGTGCACACAAATGTTCCACTTAGCTATGCATATCATTATTTTAGAGCATAACTAACATTTTGTATGTGTGCGGAAGTCTAAGGGGGATTTTTAAAAAACCAAGCAATGTAATAAAGTTGTCACAAACAGCTGCAGCATATTGGTTACAGGGATTCATTTTGGTGCACAGTATTTTTAATGCATACTTTTAGAAACAAAACAGTTTGATAGCAGGTGTGACCTTTAACATTTCAGACTTGAAGGACTTCATCATCGTTTCACACAGAACAGAATACTGTACACTTAAACACATTGAGGCAGAAGGGAAGAGGCAGACATGGGTTGTAATTCCAAGAACCACTTTGGGTATGCCAAATGTTTCCATGAACCCATTAACATTTTCTATATTTTCATCAATTTCCTTCAAATATTCTATGCCCCAAACAGCTTTTGAAACTAATGTTATTATCTGTGATCATTTGGGATAACAAATGTGTGACAATATCACCTTTTAAAAACAATGGAAACAAGAACAAAGTTAATGTATTGGAACAATGATAAACAGATTTAGTTCTCTTATCAATCCTATGGCTCGCTCCCTCAAAAAAGTAACAGAAAGCAATGGAAAAGCATGGAACTATGCAAGAAACACTATAACAAGTTAACATTTTTTGTTTTTAGTTTTTTGGTTTAACAGTGATTAAACCAAAAACACTAAAAACAAAAATGTTAACTTATAATGAATAAAGGAAACAGGTTATTTTTTAAACACTGTAAAGAGCAATGGAATGAATTACAAATTGGGCATAATTATGCATTAAGAAGCAGCAAAAGTATAATCTCTCCTATGACACCCTATCTGTGGGTTTTTATTAGTCTCTTCATTCTCCACATCTTGTTTTGCTAAATCAGTCACAATTCATGCTCAGGTACTTCAAGACTGAGGTTTAAACTGGTTCTATTTTAATCTGCCTCTGTACATGGAATATTTGAGATGCTATTTCTAAACCCATCTATAATATCCAAGCACATTGGTATAAAGTCCTGACAATCTCAGAGCAATAAGATCTATTAAAATCTGACATATTAGAACTAAAGACATATTACAACAAATTAGAGCATATTCGAACTAAAGTAAGCATATTAAGAACTGTAAGTCCAACTGGAGTCCAAAATATTCCTTAAAGCTTGTTTGTTTGCATAATTGGTTTTTATTGTCTGTAGAAACATAATGTGCTCCTACTTTTCAAGTAGTCCACTGTCCCATCCCTCTCTCTATAAATTGCATAGGTGAAATTGGATACTGCAAATAGCTGGATAATATTTCACTTTCTCAAGCCATGTACTACAATTAATCTTTCTGAAAATATGTGCGAAAAGTGTCTCCAGCTTTAGAGTTCTCAAAATTATTTTCTTAAACAAAGATAAATACAGTTACAATGGGTGTGATTATGATTTCAGTCCAAAATGCTATGAATGTATCTGTGGCATCACTTTGAATAGCAGTGGCCTCTCTGCCTGTCTCAGCAAGGCTTCTTAAGTGGGGCAAAGTGAGGGCCCAGCTGTGACCTGCATCTGTTTGACACCACAAAATGCTCTTCCTATATATCCTGCAGTGTAACACAAGGTGTGAGGAATCCTGTTCTTATCTCCAGTCACTGATCAGATAACAGCAGTAATTCCTCCCTGCTACCCAATCCCACATTCTTAAAGCAGGACCTGGGGCCTCCATGAGTCAGATTAGGGCCATGGGTCCAAAATTGTAAGTTAATAATAATAATAATAATAATAATAATAATTTGTTTTATTTATATACCGCTATTCCAAAGATCATAGCGGTGGACAGCAAATAAGCTAATTAGCAAGTAAGCTAATTTGCCCCCAACAGTCTGGGTACTCATTTTAGCGACCTCGGAAGGATGCAAGCCTGAGTCGAGCTTGGGCCCTTTTGCTGGTCTTGAACTCGCAACCTTGTGGTTTTGAGTGAATGGCTGCAGTACAGGCATTTAACCACTGCGCCACCAGGGCTCCATAAGCATGGAATAGAACCATTTGCATGAGGTAATTGCTCGGAATACTTTTTCTCTTGGCAGCACTCTCTGCCAACAAGGCAAATTGCTATTTAGCTTCGATAGTGGAGTGCCTTTTTACCTTCAATAATTATAGAGAAGTGCTTCTCAAGCTTTGGTCTTCCATGTTTGGGACTTCAGCTCCCAGAGTTCCTGACCACTGGCCATATTAGCCAGGACATCTGGGAACTGACATCCAAAATATCTGGAGTAAAAAAGGTTGCGAACCACTTCTATATACAGATGTAAAAGATAGCAGCCTTCTAATCTAAATAGATTAGCAAGAGCAAGCAAGTACATTTCTATACTGTTTATCAGTGCACTTAAGCACACCCTAAGCAGTTTACAAAGTGTAAGCTAATTACCCCCAACTATCTGGGTACTCATTCTGGTGACCTCAGAAGGATGCAAGCCTGAGTCGAGCTTGAGCCCTTTGCTAGTATTGAATTCGCAACCTTATGGTTTGTGCGAGTGGCTGCAGTACAGGCATTTAACAACCGTGCCACCAAGATTCCTCAATCTATGTTTGAAAACAGTGAACTTTATTCTTCTTGGTTATATGTCTTCTTCTCAGTTATATGTGATGATATTAGGCCAAACCAAAGGAGGGAGAAGGAGAACAGATAATTGCTCAGAACATCTCACCACTTGTTTTCCGGCCACTGTTCCCCCAGCTGCTCTTCCCTATATTGAAGCCTTCTCTAGCCTGTTCCCCTTCAGATGCATTGCATACCTAACAAGCCATGTCAGAATAGCTATTATAGATGTGTATCCCAATACATCCAGATAGCACCAGATTCTACTAGCTGTAGGTGTGCTTTTTGCCAAGAGAGGGAGGAACTGGGTAGGGGAGCAGCAACAGGAAAAAAACAGTTTCTTGATTCTTTTCTCTTGAGTGGCTTCTACTCTAAAGATGCTTTGTTCTAACTGAAGTGGCAGTTGTGATTTACATGACTTTTGCTGGACCTGTTTTCAGATGAAACAGTCCCCTGCATGCCTTCCAGGTACTTTGAGGGCATGGCACTTAGATGATGCACGCCCCCCAATTCTAGCTACAAGAACACTTTAACTATTTCAATGTCTTCATTGTCTAGGTTGCATGCATTGTCTAGATCTTCATTGTCTAGGTAGGCTCAGGAAGTGTTAGTTCACTGATAAGTGGCATAGAAATGTACTTGCTATTGCTATATTTCTTCCATGGTCATTATTTTTGTTTTCTTTATGTTCAGCATTAAGTCTATCTTTGTATATTCATCATCAACCTTCTTTACTAATTGTTCCAAGTCTGTGATATTTGTCATCAGCATATCCAAGACTGCTGACATTCCGTCCTCCTTCTGAGTCTAAATCTGCTATTCTTATGATGTTTCAGCATACAAGTTGGACAAATAAAGGGACAGAATGAAGTGTTGCCTGATTCCTTTGCCAATTGGGAACCAAACTGTTTGCCAAATTCTATTCTAACAGTAGCTTCTTGTCCTGAGTACAAATTTCTCATCAGGACTATCAGATGTGTTGGCACTTCCATGCCTTTCAGAGCCATCTATAGTTTTCATGATCTACACAGTCAAAGGCTTTGCTATAGCCTATAAAACACATGCTGACTTTCTTTTGGAATTACTTGGTCCAGTCCATTAACTATCATATGTTTGCGTTGTTCCCCAGTGCCTCTTCCTTTTTTGAACTTCACTTGGACTTTTGGCATTTCTTTCTCCATGTATGGTTGGAGTCTCTGCTGCAGAATTTTGCACATACTTTTGTTTGTTTGTCAGGTTAGTGCTATGGACCTGTAATTGCTGCAGTCTTTTGTGACTCTCTTTTTGTGGCATATATGGTAAGTATGCACAACTTTAACTAACATCAGGTGTCCAATAGAATCTCTTATACAGAACAATTTGCAGTCACAAACCTGAATGTATTATTCTTTGGAGGTAAGTCAATTAGTCACTCTATATACTATACAGTCCGTCCTCGCCTTACGCAGGGGATCCGTTCCGGAACCCTCCGTATAAGGCAAATTCCGCTTATGCTCGAGCCCCACTGGAAACAATGGGGCTTGTGCGCGGAGGCGCAGGCGCACGCGGGGCGCAACAGGCGCACGCGCCCATTCAATTGAATGGGACGCGCTGCCCCTTCCGCCCTGTGCGCGCCCCGTGGCTTGAGCGCGTATGCTCAAGGCCGCGTATGGCCCACCCGCATATGGTGCGGGCGCGCTGTACATTATTTTAAAAATAGTCTGGATGGCATATAAGTCTTGAGTAACTTAGATGACACCTACCCATTTGAAAACTTGCATTGTACTGTATTTGCTCGCAAAGTTATATATTTCTCCCCCTTCTGCTTTCATTGCTGACAGGCTGCCTCTACCAATAGCCAGAGTGAGGCAGCTGCTTCAAGAAGTAAATTCCTTCTGTTATGAAGGGGCAGCAGATTGTTGCATGCTTGTGGATTTCCCTGCCTCATGCCCCAACATAAATTGGCTAGTGTTTGGTACTATCTACCTTGACTTGAGTGATGGAGGAACATTGTTTACTATTCTGCTTCAGGCATCAAAAAGTCTTGGGACAGGCTTCATAGCAGCTCTCTCACAGAAATAGGAACTTAGCACCAAGGGAAAAAAAAGAGATCTGGTATTTCATTACTGATTTTAAAAAACAACAAGGCAGTGCCAAAGCTTCAAGGAAGTGCCAACAAAAATGTTTATTCGTTTTAAATTAAATAGATTTGACTCATTTCTGACATGCCCAGTTATTAAAATGTCTTTATTAGACACCTACTTGTTTTCCAGAGGAAAAGTTTCCTCTTTACTTCAATCTGGCATCTTCATTAAGAAGGAACTTTAAGGAAGATTTGATGTTGTTGTTTTTTTAAAGCCAGCTATTCAATATTTCACTTTATTGTAGAAATGGACTAAAGTAAAAATCAGAAATGGCACATTTAATGTAATTTTTTTTTTTAAAAAAATGGAAGTCCTTATTTAATATTAAAATGTTACAGTCTGGGCATTTACAGAAAGATTTTATTTTTACCTCTAAGGCAGGAAAGAAAAGTAATGAATTTAATGATTAGTGAGTTTGGGGAACAAAAGAGACAAGGCCTGTCCTGTGTTGGTCCCACCTTTGTGGAATGATCTGTGTATGGTTCTCTCCCTGTTTAAGTGGGCTTTAAAAACTTGGTCTGCCTTTAAACAAATAGTTAGCCACTCCACTGTTATACTTTTGTGCTGCTGTTTTAGTTATCATACTATATTATACTATTATTTTAAAAATATTATCTTGTAAATTGCCTTCAGGAATCTTTGTTGCAAAAAGGTAATACAAAAACATTCTAACAAAAAAAAGTATGATACGAAGACTGTTCCACCATACATCTTTTCTGTTGAAGCTTAAGACTTTGAAGAGGAGTTGCTCAACTGATCCACTTCAGGCTACACACTGTGGATAATGTAAGTGAATGTTCCTCCATACAAACAGTTCTTGTATGCAGACGTCAGGGAGAATGATGTAAGAGTAGCTTATTCCCTGGTACGCTAGATTTCTATGTACCATAAAATGGAGGTAATACTGTTTAAGGTTGCTTTCACATTCCACAGCTCTAGCACTTTGATCCTACTTTAGCTATCATGGCTGCACTCTGTGGAATCCTGAAATTTGTACTTTGGTGAGACACTAGATCTGTCTGGCAGAGAATTCTAAATAAAAATATAAATCCCAGGATCCATAGGATGGAATCCCGGCATTCAAAGTACCCTCAAATTACTCTAATTGTGTGCTATGAAACAAAAGTCCTAGTCCAGCACCCAAATCAAGACACTGCACTGGATCTCTCCATAAAGTGTAGCATTCCCCACACTTATCTGTCCCCCCCCCATCACTTTTCCTCTGCCATTTTCCTCCTGGTTGGAGCGATTTCTTACTGGAGCCTCAGAGGCAATAAAGGAGCTCAGAAGAAAGGTCTCTAGTCGAGGAGAAGTTTGTGTGGAGGAAGTGCTCAGTTTGTTTCCCCCAACTCCTCTATTGCACATTAAATCATGTTACCACCACCACCACCATCCAGACTCATATATCTTTAATGAGTACAAGCAGGGCACCAGTGGCTATGTTCCTTCATGTGACACTAATACATGATCATGATTTATTATTATTCGAAACACTCAAAAGTTAATTTTATACTGCTACTGTGCTGGAGGCTTATTTAGTAAAATGCAAGTTATTCAAGAAGAAAAATGTGTTCCCAGATATTTTTGCATGCTTTAATTCAGTGCTATGAACAACTGTCTTTAGCTGAAAAATGAATAAAGAAATTCTACAATTACTTGTTGTCATAGTGAGAGCCTTTAAAAAGAAGAAGGCAGCTACAGTTCTTGCAAAAATGCTAGAGCTATGGGTGGATAGATGGGATCCAAAGTCTACAGTATAGTAATCCTTTTATCAGGTCTAGTGAAAATGCCACAAAGTCAGGAGAAAGCTTTCTCACTATTCTTTTGAAAGTATACAAATATTTGAAGTCCATCTTCCATAAATAAATTAGGGGGTGGAGAACCCTAGCACTTGTACACACATTCAAGAATGCTGAAAAGCAAAAGGTCCCCTTGTTGAGTCTTGTCTTTTTTCAGATTGTCTAGTATCTTCTATAGAATTAGAGACTTGTTCTTTAAGTGTCTGGAGAAAGGAAGTTATTCACCTATCTAACCAAAAACTCAGACTCTCTCCCACCCCCCTCTCTTTTTTCATCCTTAAATTATCATTCTCACAGCTCATATAGGATTATGTGTCAGCACTGTTAATATAGTTTGCGTGTACGTTGCTACAAACTTTAAAGCTTTAAAATTGTCTGAAACAGGAATTCTCATACTTAATTAAAAGTAGGACACAGCACCAATTATTTTGAATAAACAGGAGTGACTTTTTGGAGGACAGTATTCTCATAATACAAATTAACTCATTTGGACACTGCAGTTCAAAGGACTAACAGATCACTAGGTTAAGTACTAGCTATTCTGCTCTTTCTTGAAAGGTGAGGGATGTGGGGCATGGGAAATGGGTTTGCAGACACTTTACCATTTGCAAACGCCAGATTCTAAAGGTCAAAAGACGTCAATATTCCAGGCCTGCAAAGCAGAGGCCAAAGCCAGAGCTTTTTATGCAACTGCAAAGAAAATCTAGTTTAAAAGACAGTGAAATCATTAATTACAATGATTACAAGGCCTGGAGTTGATTATTTGATGTCCTATCTTATTAAACCAAGCAAATTTAGCCTGTAATGCAATATTTTTTTGTTGCACAATAAATTTGAAATGGTTTTCAGTGTAGTCTGGAATATTAGCATAGAGCCAAAGACAATAAGGCAAATATTTAGTAAAACCAGAGCGCACTGTTTTTGTATGCACAGTAACAGTCAAAATGGGATCTGTGACAAGACATTAATAAAGCCAGGACAAACTTTCTAAATTAATGCTCACTGTGACTAATTTATTTGAGGAAAGGAAACAATTTAATGTCTCAAAAGCAGAGGTGATGGACAGATTACTCAAGAGCAGTAGTGGGCAAAAGACTGGGATCTGTTGACAGCTCTCTGGGTGATCTGAAATAGATCCATCTGTGACAAGTAATAAATATAACTAATTTGAGATTTTAATTTAAATTAAATTTAGTTTAATTTAACTAATTTAACTAAATCTGGAATCAAATTTGTATAGAACACAATACACACATTTCAATTTTATTAACATTAATTTAATTTAAAACCTACCTTTCTTCCCATGTACTTTCTTCACAACAACCCTATGAAGTAAGTCTCGCTGAAAAAGAACAACTGGACCCAGGTCACCAAGTCAGTTTTATGGCTCAGACTTGGATCTCCCAAGGCATATAAGTCCAACATAATCAAACTTGCTTTCTTAAACAGGCAAGTATTTCTGACACCCCACAGTTTAACACTGGAAACAAAATGACCCCCTCCTACACACAAACACACACAGTTATACCGCTGAACTGAGAGAGCTGGAGGCTATAACCAGGAGTGGGTTTTTGTCTGTCAGGACTGTGTGCTTCGTTCAGTTCTGGTACTCAAAATGAATTCCTGGGCCCAACCTTGTTTCAGTCCATGTGTGTACTACTTGCCTGAGGCTCTGGTTAGGGGGCATCCTGTTTTTCCTAAAAATAAATAACCAAAGCTGAGAGAAATTAGATGTTTGCGGAATACAAAATGTATCACCCTGAAGTTATTTCAGGTAACAGGAAAACACTGGCTAACTTCTGCTCAGACAATAGAAAACATGAATTTCTTGGATCAGATTAACTACAAAATAACTATGAATAAGCCAAACAAAATGGCACCAAAATGCGTGCTAGGTTTTGATAGCTCCAGGTCCTTTCATGAGTCAAAGAAGTATTATAAAAGGCAGGAAAAGGATGGATGATATCCAAGTCATTTTGCCTGAATATCGAATTAACATGTGATTGTGAACAGGGACTTTAGAATCTCTCTCATTAAGCTCATCAAGTGTTTGTTTTCACAATTGTTGTTGTTTACACTGAATGGCTTCTAGAGTTGCTGGGAACAGGAAAATAAAAAGACGCCCATAAACATGAACTCACCATTTTGAAAATACAAACTTCACCATTAAGGCTCAAAACTGAGAAACGGAGAACATCTACATATTCAAGTACTGTATGTAGGCATATACCTCAGCACGTAGGAATGAAGAGGCTTAACTATCTCCTCCATGGCCTGCTGAGATCTAGAGATCACCGTGGGGTACGTGAAACTAAAAGTCTTTCTCAGTCTTCTACTGAAACCATAACTAGCAGCAGGGAAAGAGTGGAAATGTCTGCTTCCAGAACATGAACATGGACTCTGACTCAGAGACTGAAGCAGTGGATCTGCTGGGACCTGGTACTGAACAAGAGCAGGAGGAGATTCCAGAACCACATGTCTCACAGAAAAACCAGAGTGCAATACCAGCTCTGGCAGAGCTGCCCATTCAGATACAGAAGACCACTTACCCCTATCTACCTTCACTCAGGGAAACAACAAAGGGAGGGCTTCACGAGGTCTCAGAAAATGTATAAGCAGCAGCAATTAATTAAATAGAAGCTGCATTGAGCTGATGATCTATAAATTCCCTGCCATCCAGGGGTTGTTGATTATCTGACTGACCTGGCTCTCTGTTGTGTTCCTGAACTCTGTGTTTGTTGACACTGGATGTCATTTATCCGAATTGGATATAACTAAACTCTGCTTGGGATCTGAGGCTTGTATTTACTAAAATAAGGTAAGTGCTAGACTGTAAGCTACTCTGTGACTAGGTTTGCTCATTAGCTAATGGTTATCAGCTGTGCAGCAATCAGCTTTTGGCTGGTTGCACAGACTGTGTTGAGGATAATGCTCTGCTTCAGGCCAGATGGGCTTCAGAGATAAAGCAGAAAGCAAAGGAGTATGCCAAGTCAGAGTATGGGCAAGGTTTACGTCTCACCATCACCTCACTCTGGAGCGAAATAGCCTAGAAAGAAAAAGACTTAGATAGCTCAGTCAGGCATGTAAGAGTTGCTAACAAGGCAGAAGTGTGAGGGGCTCAATCAGGCTGGGAAAAGACATTTCTGCCTTTCTAGGACTGAAGCTTACAAAGCTGGGTTTTCTAGATCTCACCCAGAGCCCAAGTTTAGATGCTTCCTTAAAAGAACTCCATGGGAGGAGAACCAAGGAGCCATGCTGGGAAGACAGAAACTCCATTAGGTAGGCTTCAGCCTAACCTGTGCTCCATCCACGCTGTCTCTGACTGGGAGAGGATTCTGCCTCATACTCTGATTCTTGGGTAGATGTTCCCAATTCTCAGAGTAGAGCCACCCTCTGTCCTTCCCTCTGATTCTCTTGTATTTTGTGGTTTTCAGACCTGCTGTTTCAAAAAAAAAATGTGCTAGAGAAAACTATTTCCCCTTCATGTTATTTTAAATTCATTTCATTTTTTATCATTCAAAGTAAAATTTATGCCGAATCCAACTCAGCTGAAAAACAGAGCAAACATATTACTTCTGTTTTCTAGCAACTGATTTATAACACCAAGAATCAGCACTTCATTCTTTTAATGTTAGGTCACTGACAAATGTTAAGCTCCACAGGCTTGAAAAACATGCTCTAACCTGCTGTGCTCAGTTGGTTACTTGCCAAGTCTCAATTTTTCGTTAAATTTGTACAGAGTTCCTTCCTCTGTAATACTACCATTCCCCCAGCTTTCAATTCCCAATTAAAGTTAACAATGTGGGCATATACAGTAATGAAAGGTGGTTTCATTATACACTAAATTTAATTAATGTGTCATACAAAAATGGAAGGACACCTGCATTTAATATTACACTGTCAGAACATGCACACTGCAACACTAGATGATAAAAAACACAGTTTTTTGGAACTGGCTTCCAGCCTTTGCACTCACAACAAAATAGGTATGTACATATAATCCACACAAAAAGAAGCATATTTTTGTGCCTGATTTCTCACACATACAAGAGATTTCTTCCATTTGGAATTTCTTAACACAAAAAAACAGATCTTAATGCAATGGAAGAAATGCCAAGAATAATACACAAATCTAATATGTATTTCAAAGCTTCAGTTTTGACTTTAAAGTTTATCCAAAGTTTTGCTTTTGTACTCTGCATCTAAAAAGAAGGGGAGAAAGAGAATAGGTTGAAAATAGAGATAGAGAAAATTGTCCAACTACCAGAAAGGGTTTAAAAAGGTGAGACCAGAGCCTGAAAGATGTCAAGATATAAGGTGTGTTGGTGGATTGGACTACAAGAAAAATTGGGACAGATAGAACAGAATGATCTTTGCTTACATCTGTCATATGGCATCTACAAAGATCAAATTCTGACAATATATTTTTTTGCAAAATGATCTGCATATTTTCAACTGTAAATAGATTTCAGTTAGCAGATTACTGGAACAATCTGAGGAATATGCACATCACCTTCCTCAAATGATGTGGTATGTCGAGTTAAAGAGTTACAATAGATTATTTTGCAACCAACAGGTACCATTTTCTTGTCTGTACCTTAAACAGTAATTATTGTCCTTCTGCCCCTTTCATGTTTAGAGGTATAATAAAATATTAAGAGCCAACTAACATGGCTGGTCAAGCTGAACAATTTAAGATTTCTTGTACCCTCTGAATTCCTTGTCAATCATTCATGAGTCTAAATATTTTTGTAATCTATTGAGGCATCTATCCTTATTTCAGAATGGTCTATTGGAGCTCAGATTTGAAAAGACTTCTGCATGAAGCATTTTGATCCAAAGCACCATACTGAGAAGAATTCTGGCTTCCTACAAAATCTCTATCTATATAGCAAATCAAGAGAAGTGTAAAAGTGACTGTAACTATTACTGAGTCCAGAAACCATATTTACTCCTTACCGTATACTCGTTATATGCTGTTGTACAGGCTGGTGCTGAAAATGTTCAGGCCACTGATGATGTAGGCAGAATGAGGGTGAAGACTGAAGGCAGCAAGCAGTCTGGTACAAGGGTGCATGCTTTTGGCAAGCAGATGCTGAGTATTCTGTATGAGGATTTGGGCAACAGGAAGTCAATGGAGATGGTGATGCATTGCCAGCCAGGGAAAGGCATTCTTGCTGATTACAATGGTGGTTCAGTGGATGATGATATGGACAAGGGCGACAGCATTGTGACAACACTTGTGGAGTTCTTTGGTCATCTACAGGCAGGAATGATGTTTTTAGGATACCATTAAGCTGAAGGCACCCATTTGCACTCACTTTTCCTTTTGGGGTTTCCTTAGCTGGGAGGTTTTGGACTGCAACAGTGCCATCACTGGTTGAATGGAGATCAAGATTTGTTGAATTAGATGGAATGCCACCATTGTTCATCATTACGAAGTCACTGTTTCCATTGCTAGTAGCCATGCTACAAATTTCTGGCAGCCTGCAATGTGTCTAAAAGGAGAATGGAGAGGAAAAGGAAATATTAAATACTAAAAATGCAAAAGGTACAAATTTTGTCAATACTAGTTTGAAGATTTGATGTGATCAACTGAATAAAAAGAAATCTGGTTTAGAGAGGCAGCACAACTTCCTTTACTTATACACTGTGTTCCAGTGTCACACAGGACTACATCTGAATGCTCACTGTCTGGATGCTTACTGTCACTCTGTGGTAATACACTGCACTTCAGACGAACAGCCAACCAAAGACTATCTACAGCTCATGGATGGTCTTTCCAAATCCGATCTAAAATTAGATTTAACCAAGAGCCATTGAATTGACATTCCAAATGCCTTTACCAAGTCCTCTGTGGTTCTGAAGGCAGGTCACGGTGCTTCAACCAAAATTCATACAAATTACCGAAATGAGATTAGGGCAAGACATAATGGGTTAAATCCATGGTCCCCTAACTGTGCTCTTTAATGGATTTTGGACTTCAGCTCCCATAATCCCAGACTGTTGGCCAGCATGGTTGAGGCTTCTGGGAGCTGAAGTCCAAAATCTCTTAAAGGGTACAGGTTGGGGACCACAGGGTTAAAAAGTGATATCTCTGTTGATTGTCTGAAGAATGCTATTCTGTCTCCGTAATACCCTCTTACCTCTCATTTATTTTAACTAGCAGCAATGGTAAATTTTAAAGTGTATAGAATCTAATATTTTCCTGCAACTGCAGGTAAGTGTGGAATTGCTGGTGAGTACTCACAGCCAGCAAAGGAGATATACAGAAATGCAGGCAGTGTAAGGAACTGCAACACTAATGGTATGCAAGAGGATTTTGGGAAACAAGCAGAGGTATGTAGCAAAAAGGATTAAAGTGATGGGGAGCTGGGAACAAAAAATCTGGGTAAGGGTGGAGAGAGGGGATGGAATTGGCAGTAATTGGCATGCAAGATATGGCGCAGTGGGATTAGACAGGAAAGGTTATTTTACAAGCTTATTCCTGGTACTCTGTTTCATCAAAGTCTATGATCTTGTCCCACCCTGGTCTTTGCCTATGAAAAGGTAGCACCATGGCCCTTGGGCATTTACAGTTTTCCAGTCATTTCAACTTGGGTGCCCTTGAATCAGAATATGCAAGATCAATCCTGCCATGTGAGAAAACTTTGCCTCTAAGCAATCTGGATAAGATTTGCAGAGAAAGAACTTTGTTGTTAGCGATGCTATGTGCCTTCAAGCTGACTTTGACTTAAGATGATTCTATCAAAGGATTTCTTTGGCAAAATATATCCAGAGATGGTTTGCCACTGCCTGATTTGGAATATAGCTTACAAGACCTGGTTTTTCAGATCCAATCCTGCTTTGCCTCTGGTATCGGACAAGATCTCATGCTTTTAATGTACTGTTGTTGTGTGGCTTCAATTCATTGAGGGTGATGAAAGACACAGGAAACTTTCCCTCTCTGATCTTCCTGAAGTGAACTTAAGGAATAAATAAGTTAGCTTAGGATCCAAGCTAAACACAGATTTGTTTGTGTACAAGCTGTCAGTAGGGCTGAAATGATGTCCACTGGGGTGATGACAATAGACAATTTGGTCTAAAGCCAGAAAAAGCTAGAAGGGGCTAACAGACAATAGTACTGAGCACTAGCATTAATTTTAAGAATTGTACTTCCCTAAGCTTCATGCACAAACCCACAATGAAATCTCTGAAACAGCACAGAACACACCTCACAGTCACATGGGGAATGACCAGGGTTTGTCCACACTGCAACAAAATTCCAAAATATAATGCTTTATTTCTCTCACCCACCCCACCTCCAGTCTATTGGAGCTGACAGTACTGCTAAGGAGAAGGTGAAATTTCACTAGGTACCTTTCATTTTTCAGGAATGGCTCACTGGCTCTGAAATGAAAAGGAGGTGATCCTTTTGTTTGACAGCTGCCATGTTAATTTGCAAGTAATGCCACAGAGCACTATTTCATAAGGCGGCATAGTGGGGGGATATAATAGGAAAATGAAATGACAGCCTGTGGCCTGAAAAACACAAGTGAGTGGGTGAGTTTTTATTCCCCCTTCAGGTTCAGTAAGCTATATTTCAGAGGAAGGAACTGGCAAAACCAACTAAGTATTCAGCATCTAAGAAAACCCTATGAAAAATCCATGAGGTCACCCATGAACAAACGAGCATCTTGAAGGATGACACACACACACAATAGTTCCCAAATACAATTAAAATATTTTGTGCCATTTTTAGGCCTCTTGAACTGGGCAATGACAGTGAAGCCATTTTATTCAGCTCTACCAGCCTCTCCTGTTTGATGGAGAAAACAAGAGATGAACTGACAGCCATCTCTGCAGTAGGCCCAAAACTTAGCTGAGATTTCACCTCTTTCAATAGTGAACAAGACTAGAACCCATTCAACTCTTCTCCATTTGTTCAGTCCTGCCTTTTGTTTTGTTTTTGTTTTTACCCTAGAGCAGAGGCAAGAAACCTGTGGCCCTCCAAATAACCTTGCACTGCAGCTAATATCATACCCCACCACTATCCATGCTTTCTGGGTTTAGTGGAAATTGGCTGAATGTCGCATGGACAACCACTAGTCCCCATTCCTGTCCTAGAGGCAAGATGAAATCTTGAGGCTTTTTTTCCCCAAATGGTGTCAGAAAGACTGAGAGCTAATGTGATATACTGATTTGAGTGTTTGAGAGTGGTTTGAGTGTTGGGAGACCAGCATTTGATTCCCTGCTCAGTCATGGAAATCCACTGGGTGGTCTTGGCCAAGTCGCACTCTATCAGCTAAGGAAGGCAAAGCCAAGCCTTCCTCTGAACAAATCTTGCTAAGAAAATCCAATGATAGGGTTGCCTCGGAGTCATCATAAATCAGAAATGACTTGAAGGCACACAACAGCACAGTCAAAACAAAGTTGGGAACGAACTACCAGTATATACTGCCTTGAGTTCCTGTACTGGGAGGAAGACGGGATATAAATAAGATGATGATGATGATGATGATGATGATGATGATGATGATGATGATGATGAT
>NC_056522.1:42825880-42829718 GCF_019175285.1 Sceloporus undulatus | reverse complement strand
ATACAGAGCCTGTAGGAGAGGCATAACCAAAAACTATCAACATATTTTAGGGGATTTTAACTCCCATAATCCCACAAGCTCCAACTGTAATTCAAAAAAGCTACTTTTCCAAGCTCTGCAAGAATCAATCCCAGATCTGGAATAAAATGCTTCCATCGTTACGTTAACCTCTTTCAAATACATATAATAATATTAAAGCCTGGCATTTGTTAATATCTTGTAAAGGTTCAGTTTGGTAATCTCTTGGCCTTACAAGGGCCTTTTAGCATTATTTTTCCTCATCCTTCTCTGCTGCAGAACTGCTAGGCTGCTTGAAACTTTCCGCCAGCCAAGCTATTTAATTGGCTCATCACTAATATTGAGCAGAAGGTGCTTTGCGCAATGGAATGCTGCCCATAGCAACCCGGGTGCTGCTTCTCAGAGTCATTTGAGTTTGGAATCCTCAGTGCCTACAGCTAAAAGGAGGGGTGGGGGGAAAGGGGGGGAACAGTCCTGGATAATGAAACTTAACACTGTTTCTTTTATGTTTTTACCCAGATGCTTTAGCAAAGTTAATACTAAACAACAAGTCATAACTTGACAGCACCTTCAAGGAGTATTTTGCTTCAAAATCCACCTCCAAAGGTTCTTGTTTCATATTTCTCACCAGCCCCTCTCAATCAGAAGATCATCATCATCATCATCATCATCATCATCATCATCATCATGCTACCTCTCCTCAAGGCTTCCCCTTACTGAACAAGCACCACCAAGAATCAACTGAAGCAGCTTACCAATCAAGAAAGAAGACTTTTATTTAATTTTGAGATAACTGTGTGGCTGAAGTAGCATGGCTTTCTTGCAAACTGTTGCTGATTGCAACTTCTATGATGCTTGACCACTGGCTATGCTTCCTATAGGGGATGGGATGCACAGTCCAATCTTATCAGCACTGCATGTTTATGTTCCTCAGCCCAGCCTATATACAAACACCATCAAGACAAGAAAATGGGCCAAAAAATGGACTGTGTGTAAGTGAAACAGGCAAGAGGAGTACATTGTTATGCCTTCTTCTGTTCTCAGAAAAACTTAAGCTGTGGTGAAGTCTCTGACTCTACATGGGAAAAGATAGCAACAGCGAACTCACTAATCAGCCATAACACAGCAGTAAGCAACAAACAGACCCCTCTAACAGGATCCAGATGTGTAAGATTGATAGAGATTTGACCAAGTAGACTCACACAGCTGTAATTGTTGCCAAATATATTTCTATCAAGTGGTGAATATTTATGTAACCAACAATTGCCTGTTTGTTTTTATTTACTTAACCTTTGTGCTACAGTAAATATAATTTGCACATGCAGTGTTGAATGTCTTAGTATTAACACCTTAATAATGCCAATTAAACCCATTTCAGCTCCATATTGTAACACAACACAATGTTTAGGGGGAAATGAATATATCTGCAAGGCACTCTCTCTGTGTGTGTGTGTGTGTGTTTGTGTGTGTCCCTTCAAGTTACCTGTTGACTTCTGATAATCCCATTAATTACACAGGGTTATCTCATGCAAGGAACACTCAGAGGTGATTTTGCCAATTCCTACCTCTGAAATATAGCCTATAGCACCCAGTATCGCATCCAAGTACTAACTGTGGCTGATGCTGCTTAGCTTCCAAGAGCATGGGATCTGGTGCCTCTATAACTTAAGGTGACAAGTAAGAAAGTCTGTCTCCTTGTCTAAGTTAGCATCACGATTCTTCAAATATCTACCCACCACTACTGGGACAACACAAGGAAAAGCTGTTCTCCCAAAGTCCTGTTCCAACACTTAAACCATTACAAACCCTGGCTCATTGGTCAACAGACAACAGGTAAATATGATTAACCTGCAATTCATTGCACAGTGGGCCCTCAGTATCCGATGGTTTTCGTTCCAGGACTCTCCATGGATACCAAAATCCATGAATGCTCAAGTCCCGATATATAGTAAATACACAGTAGTGTAGTAAAATGATGCCTCCTATGGCAAAATAAAGTTTGCTTTTTGGAAATATTTTCAATCCGTCTTGGCTGGCCATCCAGGGGGAAGATACCATCAAGATGCTGCTAAAAAACATAATTAATGCATCTTTCAGGGAAGGCTGTCTTCCATCTTGCCTCAAAGAGGCAGTGGTTAGACTACTTCTAAAAAAGCCCTCCCTTGACCCCCTGGACAGAAACAACTGCAGGCCAGTTTCGCTTTTACCATTCTTAGGCAAGGTAATTGAGAGGGCAGTCACCACTCAACTCCAAGCAGTCTTGGAAGAAACTGATTTTCTAGATCCATATCAAACCGGATTTAGGACGGGTTACGGAGTTGAGACAGCCATGGTCGCCTTAGTCGATGATCTCTGTCTGAGCATCAACAGAGGAAGTGTGACCCTGCTGGTGCTCTTGGACCTCTCAGTGGCCTTTGATTGAATACGGTATCCTTCTGGAACATCTGGGAGAGTTGAGAATTGAGGGCACTGCTTTGCAGTGATTCCAGTCCTACCTCTCGTGCAGATTCCAGATGGTGTTGCCTGGGGACAGTTGTTCGGCCAAGAAGGAGCTCAAGTCGGGCGTCCCTCAAGGTGCAATTCTGTCCCCAATGCTGTTCAACATTTACATGAAGCCGCTGGTTGAGATCATCCGGAGACATGGGGCAGGGTGTTATCAGTACGCTGATGAAACCCAGACTGATGCAGTTACTAAGGATGGCATCTGTCCTCTGAATGCCTGCCTTAATGCGGTAATGGACTGGATGAGGGAAAATAAACTTAAATTGAATCCAGGTAAGACGGAGGTACTTGTAATAGGGACCCCTAATCCGGAAATGGAGTTATGCCAGCCAGTTCTGGATGGGGTCACACTTCTCCTGAAGGACTCTGTCCGCAGTCTGGGGGTGCCCCTAGACTTATCTCTCCATGTGACGTCTCGGGCAGACACGACGGTCAGGAGCACTTGCTATCAGCTTCGGCTGATATGCCAGCTGTGCCCCTTCCTGGAGCAGGGAGACCTTGAAATAGTAGTACATGTGCTGGTAACCTCTTGACTTGACTTCTATAACATGCTCTACATGGGGCTACCCTCGTGTCAAGTTCAGAAACTTCAACTGGTACAAAATATGGCAGCCGGGCTGGTCACGGGCACATCCAGAACTGCCCATATTACACCAGTTCTAAAATCTCTCCACTGGCTGCCTATCGGTTTCTGGGCAAGGTACAAGGTGTTGGTTCTAACCTTTAAAGTCCTACATGGCTTGGGTCCTGACTACTTGCAGGAGCGCCTACTTCCATACAATCCACCCCACACACTTCAGTCCTCTGGCTGCAACAACCTAAGAAGACCAGACTTTCAGCGGTGACCCAGAGGACCTTCTCATCAGCTGTTCCCAGGCTCTGGAACAACCTGCTGGGCGAGATCTGCCATATTACCACCATGGAAACCTTTAAAAAGGCTATTAAGACAGATCTCTTCTGGCAGGCCTTTCCAGACTAGGTTAAATCCATTAGACTTGCCTCTCCCCTCTAATGATACCTCTATTGTTCCGATATCAAAATTGCTTGATACCATCCCCCTATCATTTCTTGCACCAATCTACCTGAAATTTTAGTGTATTCCTATTGGACAGTTTTAAATTTAGATGTTTAATCTCTTTTTATGGGTTGATCACTGTTTTTATGATGGGGGAGGGTTGGGGTTTTTAAATTGTAATTTTTAATTGTTTGATGTTTTAATTATACTGTTGGAATTCGCTTTGATTCATTTGTGAAAAAGTGGAATACAAATTATTATTATTATTATTATTATTATTATTATTATTATTATTATTATTAT
>NC_056522.1:42765680-42825870 GCF_019175285.1 Sceloporus undulatus | reverse complement strand
GCCATGGATGATGGAATCCATGGATGCAGGATCTATGGGTATGGAGGGCCGACAGTACAAACTCTAGACGGAATTTTATACTATAAATTACAGGAATAATGAACATGACATGGAGCAGAAGGATGCAAGGATTCCAGCTGAGCCCCTTGCACTTACTTGGACTAAAACAGATAATTATGTACCTGCAGCTGCTAGATAGATCTTTAAAGTAAAATCAGCTTTACCCCACATACATATTTCCAGGTGCTGAACAGGAGGATCTATTCACTTTAGAATTATTATTAAATACTGAAGATATTTACTTGTAAAGAATAAATTGAATGGTAAAGAATTATTAAATACTGAACATACTGAATTGTATAGAATAAAAACTATCAAATGCAATTACCTGAATTAAAGCTAAGGTTGTCCACAAAGGCAGGTCTACTTAGATCAGGGCTGGGCAATCATGGGAGGCTAGGGAGCTGCATTATCCTGCCCAGAAGATCTTTGGATGGGGAGCACACCCTACCACACACCCCTGTTGCAAAACAAAAACGAAAACATTGCCCCAAAATTTTCTCAAATGGCCTGTAGGCATTTTTATATCAACAGCAATAGCAAGTACATTTCTGTATCACTTATCAGTGAATTAGCACTCCTTAAGCAGTTTACAATGTGTAAGCCAATTGCCCCCAACAAGCTGGGTACTCATTTTACCGACCTCCCGGATCGAACTTACAATGTCATGGCTGCAGGAGAAGCATTTAGCCACAGCACCAGCAGGGCTCCATTTCTGCCCACCTGGCAATTTTGGGCACATAAGAAGCATTTTTTTTTCCAAAACAGAAAGTGACCAGAAGATACCTACCAACAAAAAATTGATCCCTGGAGGAAAAACTGACCCTAGGGGCCATATGCAGCTCACAGGTCACAATTTGGGCAACCTTGGGCTAGGTAACAACACAGATTCTAGAGCAATGAGTGGTTTGAAATTTGTGGCAGCTGAGAAAATGTTCTCAGAGAACTCCACAATGCATTTTAGAATTGTTTTCATTATACAGTTGGCCCTTCCTATCCACGGATTTTTTATCCACAGATTCATGCACCTATGGCTTGAAAATATTCCAAAAAATATAAATTTCAATAAGCAAGCCTTGATTTTTCATTTTATATAAGGGACACCCATTGACTGTGCATCTAATGGGACTTGAGTATCCACGGATTTTGGTGTCAGACCCCAGTGAATACCTAGGGCCCACAGTAGGACGGAACGCAGTGGCATCCCCAGGCTTGGTGTCACCCAGTGCATGGTGGGAAATGAGGGAGGCTCACCCCCATTTATCTCCACATAGCTTCCTCATGAGGAGGGAGCCTCATAGAGGCAAAGGCAGGAGGGCCAGGCTCATCTCCCCTTTGCCTCTGCATGGCTTCTTCATGAAGAGGAAGCCACAGGAAGGCAATGTCAGGAGGAGTGCGCTCTCCCCTTCTCCTCTTCTGCTGCCTTGGCTTCCTCTTCAGGGAGACAGCCATGGGAATGACAAGAAGGGGCAAGTGCTGCCCATCATGAGTGCCCCACCTGGTATAACCTCTGTACTGGAATGGCACCTGGTACAGTCTGCACCTCCACATGTCCCTAGTGACACCACTGAAGGAGTATTTGTTGGAGTCTGAAGAACAATAAATTTTGTGCCTGTATGATTTGAAGGAAGGGTGGCAATCTTTATCTCTTCAGGGCAGAAATGCAGATGGGAAAGAGACTAAGAGAAGATACCCAGGTGAGAGTTGTGGTGGAAGGGAGCTGTCACAAGAGAGATGCGTGGCTGCCAACAAATGTGCGTTGGTTTGGTTTTTTTTGCCTTGTTGGAACAGAGATCTATTTGGGCTTGTATAAAATGCATTTTATATTTCTAAACTAATATTTATATTTTATCCTCTTCTTTTTTGGTTTTAGGTTGTTGGACTGAGTATCTGTTGTTACTGTTTCTACACAATGCACTTACAGTATATTTATAGATAGATAGTCTCCTCTTGTATTTATGCCCCTGACACTCTGGTTATTTCATGAAGTAAAAATTTTGCTACTCTGTGTCTAAATTTTTATATTTATTGTTATTTATTTCATAAATTGTGCACTGCTTTAGCATAATCTTCTAGCAAAGTGGCATAAAATTAGGGGATAATTTAGAAGGATATCAATCCATATCATGTGTGTAGACCTTGGTTTTCACCAACAGCTTCTGTCCCGCTACTTTATTTTCTTTCACTTGAAGGATTAGATTTTTTTTTCCTTACAGCATATGTGGATAGAATATAGCCTGTACATCCCACCTAATACAGTATCTCCAGAACCACAGGATACCTTTAATTTAAATAAAAGTTAAGAAAATGACCTTTTAAAATTATGTTTAACTGGTCTGGATGACTGGGATGTATCCATATTATAACATTCCCAGAATGCAGGCAGGGGAGGAAGGTGTCCATGCCATGTAGAAATTATAGACAAGAACAGTTTTCTTATCAGTCCTATACAACTCTTTGCAACTACACTGAATGCTGTTTCCTAAGCTGCCCTCTGAGGCACAACCTTTCAAGAAGAACATCTGTGTAGAATTTCTTATTTCCTCAAAAGAATGTTAATTTTAGATGAAGGACTAAATTGAGACTGTCATACTTCAGACATTTGAGAAGACATGACTCACTAGAAAAGATAATAACGCTTGGCATGGTAAAAGGCAGTAGGAAAAGAGGAAGACTGCATTCCAGATGGATAGATTCAGTCAAGCCACAGCCCTGAGTCTGCAAGACCTGAGCAGGACTACTGCTGATATAATGACATGAAGGTCTCTCTCATTTGTAGGGTCATCATAAGTTGAAGTCAACTTGAGGACAATTGACAACAAAACCTCTCCCATTTCTCCAGGAGCAGGATGGATTTTTCATTGCTCTGATGGACTTTTTTTAAAAAAATTATTATTAAAAGGGAGATTGTGGAAACAGAGGCTTAAAACAACATTGGTTCAAGAAAAGCCATCCGGACTACCACCACTTAATGTTCAAAATGACAAGTATAAAATGAGGTAGGAATGAGGTATTGGAAATGTTGCTATGCAGAACAGAGCCCTTAAAAATCTATAAAAAATCTTATGATTTGGCTAACTAGCTATCAAAGAAAATGCAGCTATTTAATCTCCAACCTATATTTTAAGTAAAAACAAGCCTCAACTTTAAAAAATCAACAATAACAACACAACTCTTTTATATTAAGCACTTATTCAGTTCATAGGGCAGACATATTAAAAATCATTGATTGGCAGTGAGACAGAATGATATTCTAGCCAAACAATGCTATTTATGAAGGCAGTGTTGTTTATATTAGTATTTTCTTGCCAAATTAAAAAAAATCATAGTGGCTGTAAAAGTATAATAAAGTAAGATATGAAAATGTCATCCCATGCTCACTAAAACATTTTTCTTAACAATTGTAAGGAGGATAAAAATGGAGAAATACGTAACCATCTGCACAATTTAATTAAATTTCTCTATGGGTCTCTACAGGATACTTTATATAGCATGCCTGCAACTTTCCTGTCATGACACGTTCAGGTCTAGTTTGTAATGCCATACATATAGTTCTCATTTCTTTTTTTAAAAAAAGAAATAATGTGTATATTAACTGGAGGCAAGCCTTTCTAGATAACTAGGCAAAGCTGTAGGAATCAGTTTTGCTCTGTCACAAAAGTTAGAATTTTAAAAAAAGGTAGTAACAGGTGGTGCCTGACCAGTGAGGTCAGTCTACCTCTGAAGTCAGTACTCCTCAGGCTGTTACGGTGTTTCAAAAATGCTTCATGTCATTGATCTTAGCTTCTGGCTCCCAGCTAGACATTTTTGAAATTCCCTAGCACCTCTGCTATTCACAGTACTAGGGAGTCTCTTACCATTTCCCGGCACTTGCTTTTTATTTTGTTTATGGCCCACTAGCTATATCTTGAAACATTTGTCTTGTTTAACTGCCCTCCTACTTGCTCATCAAATAAATCCCATGCCAAAAGTGTACTGTTCCCTAAACAAAGCAGTTCAGGTCTACAAATAAGAAAGAAAATGTGTGAGCTTAATTCAGCGAGTAAGAAAATTGCTGCAACACTACAAGTGTGCCAAATGCAACTTGGTAATTTAAAAAAAAAGAAGAACTATTTTAACTCTTCTGCCCAAACAACATCTTGAAACATGCACAGAAGTGTCAAATATGTCCCATGGGATCAGTACTTGGATCTAGGGCCTGCATTTGCTTTTCCAGGGCCATGATTAGTCAAGGAGTACATAATTTTATCTTCTTCACCCCCAGAACTGGATGTGATTGTGCAGTTAGACAACCTTTCCATTGACAAGGGTTCCAACTTGTGCAGACAAATCTATTTTAGCACACAGAATTGACTTCCCTAGGTCTGGAAAATAATCATTTTCCAGTTCATAGTGCAGATATATAGGAAATCATTGATTGGCAGTGAGACCAATCATTTTCCAGAGGGACAGCCATGTCACTCTATTGAAGAAAACAAATGAAAACAAATGGGGTCTCTCTCTCATGGCTTACTATTATGGAATAAATGTTGTGAACCCATTCCAGCCTAAATATGGAAAATCATCGTGATCTGACAGATCCATCTATGTTCGGGTGAAAAAAGAAAAAGAAATGCTTGTAGTGAAGTATGAGAAGAATGAAATGCATGAAATACAGTCTATAATTATTACATTTATGTTTAAATGGTCTGGATGCTCGGCCTGTATCAAGAATAAGGGAAAGATTACTCAAGATGCCGATGAAAACTATGTTTCTCCTTGCCATCCAAGTCAGATACAGCTTTTCAAGTACCAGCGCAGTGTCTGGATTCAGCACTGTGCTGATGAGGGCCAACAAACAAAGTCTGAATCCCAAAAAGTCAGATCCCTGTAGGAGGATATAAATTATTCTAGATTCAAGGCTCCATGCTCCTTGGTGTAGGCTTAAAAACTAAGAATACTCCTTGATCTAGTACCATCGCTTAGAATCAAGTAGAATCAGGTAGAATAGTTTTTTATTTCGTCTCTGTGTACACACTTTCCATTCATCTGAAGAAGTCAATACTGGTACATACGCTTAAGTCCGTAAGGTGTCATAAAATTAGCTGTACTAGGTGGAGAATTCTGGGAGTAGCAGAAATTCTGCTACTTTTCTAGGTGATGGTACTTAATTTTACATCCTTCTTAAAACTGAATCAATCATTTCTCTTTCAGACAGGGCTTACCTTTGCTCACTGAACTTAGATTTGGGGTTACTGCTATCACACAATTGTTGACTTAGGGTAGATATTCTTTGAAAACATCTCTTTATATACTTGCCAGCTCAATTGATTTGTTACATTACTGAATACCTTCCAAACCATGAAACAAAACATTTTAAATTAATCTTCTTCCCTTGCCTTCATTGCCTGGTTACCTTATTGCCAATTCACACCCCAAAAGACTTTTACGTGTCTCTTCTGACCTTGAGAAATTATTTCATTTCCTGTGCTGAAGGCTGGGTCAGGAATTACAGTTTCTATGACACAGAGTTTCCAGAAATCACCATGCCAAAGTTGTAAAAAAAATTACACTGCAGATAGTGACCAAATGGATTAAATCTGAGAGTGCTGATTAATTCAGTCTTGGCAGCAATATTGTGAAAGAATGACTAATGGGAATAGCAATAAGGATAGAGAATAAGCATGGGAAGATGAAAATCAAAACAAGGGGTTAGTTTGCCCAGAACAGGTATGGGTTATCAGTGTAGACAATGTTGGGGGACAATGGAAGTTGAAGTCCTACAACATCTGGAGAGTCACATATTCCTAACTGCCAGTTTACAAGAATCTGAAACTAATGCTGAGCTGGATCCAATGGTAACTCTGTAGTTGTACAAAACACTTGAGTTTATGCAAGGTTATGGACCCAATTACTACTGAATGCCCATATGCTCCCATGTATCTGAAGATATGGAACACTCCCCTCGGAATAATACATGATATGACAAAGAGGACTAAAATAGTAGGAGGGATGGGTGAAAATCAGGTACACCTTGCCATCATAGAAACATTTTCCATTGGCAGAAAGCAAGACAACTAGATTTTAACATATCCTCTCCTTCCCTTGGATCATTTCACACTAGATAAAGAGGATTTAAGTGCAAGTGCAATTCCACTTTCAGTCAACAAGTTTTACAGTTCATAATAACGGGGAATTAAACAACTGAAGATATTACCTAACCTGTGAAATAAACAGCATCTATAAATATATCAGTATCCTTTTCTCCTTGCCAAATGTGAAGAAACCACAGTCAGACACTGAAAAAAGTATGGTAAATTTTCAAATCCTGTATTTTATACTATTCATGTCTATAATTATCTCTTTTAACATCCTGCAAGAGATGCATATTAAAAAGGAATGTGAGGATTCTGATGCAAGAAGTTTAAATTCTACATCCCAACACTTAAGTAGCATTGCTACACAAAGGCTTACTTACACAGCTTAATTACATTTCATAAATACTTAAAGGGCATTGTTATAAATCTTACACATAAAATAACCTCTGCACATAGTGTATTATGCTGTTTCTTCCAGCTGAAGAAGAAAGTGCTTGTACTGAAAATTTCACAGGGACTTGCAATAAATTATGCAAACAGGGAAGGTCAATATTTAAACTAACACAGAAGTAGAAAATTTGTTAAGATAACACATTACTGTCAAAGAGCCATGCTACTACTACTTGCACTTGAAAAGTTACATAATAGTTTTAAAGTATTTTGGACAGTATGCTTTATCTGCTCCATACGCTTTATCTGCTCCATTAACAAAACTACATAGCTGAAATAAACTAACTTCTGACGTATAGTATGTTTTACAGAAAACTGAGTTATAATTCAAACATGTAACTCGTTGAACATTTTTATATTTAAGTATGTTCCTACTTTTCAAATTAGTGGTATATTTAGAATACATAAAGCTTAGTCCTTTAACTGTTATTTTCTATGAAAAAAGTGTCAGGCACAGAACAGTTTCAGATTGTGAAATAAATAAGCAACAAATATGCTTTACATACTATTTAGAGTAGGTCTCTTAATGTACGTTTTTCTGATTTATATCTCCAAGCAAATTTAAGATACAAATCAGATTTGATAGTTTAGCATCTACTGCCCATTTTGCATACCCATTATGTTCGCTTTAAGCATGCCTACCATACATTTTCTTATCTACAATCATAATAAAAGCAGAACAACAACAAAACCAGTAATATATTTAAGAGACATTACCTGGCAACAGACACAGGTAACGTAACCCAGATTTAAGTTTCATTACATTATTTTCTCAGGCTTCTGAAGTCCCCCCTTCTACTGCATTCTACTTTTAAGTGAACATTTTCAAACAAAATAAACCAAATACATTGTTGCAAAAAAAGGAAGGAAGGAAGAGCAGCAAATTTCATGATACTTGCCTTAAAACTAACCTGGAAATGCCCCACTTTAAAACTTTACGTTGTGCAGAAACTACAGACGAATATTTTAGCACGTTCCTTTTTGAGGGGAAGGAGAATCTATTTTTGCTTCAGAAGGGGAGAAAAGAGGGAGAATTTAAAACAAAGGAAGAGTCACAGCTACGCACATAATCTTTATTTGGAAGCCTTCAAGACAAAATGCTGTTGAGTAACTGCTCAAAACAGCAGAAACAACAAAAAAGCCTGGCTCTGTCTCCTTTGCAGGACTGCAGTCAGGAGCCTGAATGACATGCACATGCAAATCGCCTGGAATCAGCCTTGTTGGAGGCTGGAATTCCAGCTCTGCTCACACTGCCATAGGACAGCCCAGTTTCTCCCTCCCTATTTAACTGCAAGGGCTCAGTAGAAACAGCTGTTAGAGTGAAGTCTTGATCTCTATGCAAGGAAGGAAAGGCAGCATACAACTGTAAAGTGCCCTCCCTTCTTTTTATAGAAAAAAAAACTCCAAGCACTGCTCTGAAGCTCATTATAACATCTTTTTAAAAACTATACAAGTTACTACCCTAAGATCATTATGGACAACCTTATCTGAGGTTTCCAAAATAGCTTAACTTGCTCCATCTAGCAGCATCCTTTCTACAATCTGTAATGTGCATGAGGATTTCGCTATCCTTTGCTGACTTAGATCTATGGTCTGCACTAAGAACACTAAAGCAGCCCTAAAGGTTCAGACCAAAAATGTACCACGATCAAAGCAGCCCTACTAGATCAAGCCAAGAGCTTATCTCCATCTAAACAGTCCTATCAGGTACTGGATCAGATCAAAAGTTCAATCTACTCCAGCATCTCAGAGCTAGAAATGAAAGCAATCGCCCTCTTGCAGTGTCCTATCTACTGCATTCACATACTAACTAGAATGCAGAAGCTGTCAGGGGTTCAAGTCAGCACACTGGGAAATGCTTAGATGTGTGTGTGTCTGACCATGAGCATCCAGCACTGGAAGGACAAGGCTGATCAAGCACAGCTGATGCTCATAGCCTCAAGGACACTCTGGTGCCTGCATGCACTAAGCCTGGATGATGAAACATCTAGCTGGATTGCACAGGGGGACACTTTAGAATGTAACACAGGAAGTCACTGGGTTTGTGAGACATGGTCTGAAGGCTATATAAACTCAGGAGCTTTCAGTGATTGCTTTGTGGGTTGTAGTAGGAGTTGGTATTCGTTTGTGATCTGTATTACAGCACTGTAAATAAAGCACTTCGGTAAACTTGGCTTGTCTGGTCATTTATCAGCAGAAGCCTGGCATCGGTTGCTGAGAGTCCCCAGAGGTTCCTGCATTTCTTCAGTTCCTGGAAGACATCCAGCTGCTGTTATCTCAACTGAGGACTGAGAACCACATTTCTGAATTTGCCAGTTTACTCTGCCGTATGCCAACATTGGCTACAGGGCTCAAATGAGTTGCTGACAGAAACATCTTTCCAGCACCTGCCTGAGACATTTATTTGACTGCCTAAGGAGGAACATCAAATGGTACCCTCCCAAAAAGGAGAAAATCCCAAAGTACTGATCTTTATTCCTGGCAGCAAAAATACAACGGATAATTCAAAAGCAATTTACTCTTCTTGCATGGCCCACACAATCTGCTACATGAGGGCCTGTATATTTCCTCTGAAATTTGAAGGTCCCATTTAACCATCACAGCTAATGGAGCTAACATCTACAAATCTGTCCACCTGTTTGGAAACCCATTTAAGTCACTAGCTAACTTTGATAACTGTGAGTTGGAGAAATTAATCCTCTGTTTAAAATAGTTCTTTCATCTGCCCCAAATCTCTAGCTAAACAATTTCTTCTAATGGAACACACAATCTGGCAACATCACAGATTTACAAAACGAGAGATAACAATATAAGAATTCCTTAGAAAGGAATTAAAAACAAAATTGCTGTGCATCATAATGGCTTCATATAAAATTTATATAATGCAATTATGATATCCAGCAGTTTTATTTTCAATTCCTTTTCTAATAATTACTAAAGAAGAATGTTACATGGTCAGTCTCCACCAGCAAACACTATATAAGGATTTTTTTAAACATCAAGATCCATTCCCTTTTAGAGTTATATGCATTAAATACCACTTACCAGTTTGTTGCCTATTCATACTATTTGGAGACTTGTAGTCACAATCTCACATACAGAAAAACTTTAGGCTCCTATACAGCTCATATGGTGTGTATGAGCCTTCCACTTACATCACCACAAAGGAGTATACTCTGTGACAGTGACAACCTTTTCTAACAGGTATTATTTAATTATTTAATGTATTTTTGCCTAGCCATTTTCTTCCAAAGGTTCTAAGAGTGGCTTACAAATATCAGTAGCAGAACAGCCCTGCCCTCAGGTGTGCGACAGGAAAAAGAAATGACACATAAGGCAAAAAGAAGGGAGAGAGCAAGCTCAGGCATGATTCCTTACAGGTAGGAGTTCTGAGAAAGATCAGCTGAGCTGGAGACAGGTCAGGAAGCCTGAGGGAATGGCTCCTGGCAAGATGACAGAGAAAGCCAAAGGCAGCTGGTCTTTTTGCAAAAGTGATGGAATAGTCCTGTTTCTCTTCTCTCTCTTAATTCTGCAGCCTGACAGAATGGCTGCTAGGGCTGTGATCATATAAGCCTGTCTTCTGTTAATCAATTACATTGTCTATCATATTGTTTGCTTTCCATCTAATGCAGAATTGTTTACTCTCACTACCAGCAGCTGTCTAACATTTCAGACAGAGGCCTTTCCTGGTAGAGAGATGCTTTTAACCGCTCAAGCTAAAGACTGAACCTGGAAACCTCTATAGGCAAAGCTACACCATGTTGCACGTGAATATTTTCATGCCCTGAATTGACTGCCAAGCTTGTTAGGTAGCTCCAAGTTTGAAAATAAACCACCGCTGTGGTTCACCATATTGCCTCCTCAGAACCAATAAGTGTGCAGACATCCCAGAAAAAGGACACTTGAACTACACAACTGTACTATTAAAAGAACAAGTGCAATTAACTATCAAACCCACACCTTTCTATAAATTCTCTCCCCCAACACTTTAATTCAAAAGTATGGATAATGAAGACAGACTGTGGCCCGTTACAGATGGGCATATAGTACGCGCAGAGTGCGTACTAGGATCAGGAAGGGGCGTGACTTCTTCACGCCCCTAACCCTAGTACGCACTCTGCACATACAAAATGGCGGTGACCTATACAGACGGGGCCTGCCATGTTGACGTCGCGAACACATAGCGTCCAGACGTCACACCATGGAAATGACAAGGCGCGTGTGCCATTGGCTCCTCACTGCATCATTTCCACGGCACAAGAAGAAGCGCCATTTTGGCGCTTCTTAGCGGCAGCGGGAAGCCTCGCGGTTTGGCCGCTGGGGCTTCTTGCTGCCGCTAATGATGGCGCAGGCAGACTGCCGCTTTCCAGCGGTCTGTAACGCACCTATGCTATCTAACAACTAATAAATGACAAGCCAATACTGGTACTGCATCTAGCAACCATCTGAGGTCCTTCAAAACTGGATCCATATGTTCTGTGTAGCAGGTTATGGCCAACATCCACATGGTCAGCCAGCTGATATTACTGTGAATCAGGTAATCATAGAGTTGGAAGAGACCACAAGGACCATCTAATCCAATCCATGGCCATGCAGAAAAACACAATCAGCACAATCTTGAATTCAGACACAGTTTTGAAGTTTATCTGCAGGACATGTTGAGGCAGAGGCCATCTTCTCCAGTTAAGGAATTTTCTACTTCCCAGAAGCTTGTGCAGTTTCCCACACTGTGGAAAGGGCAAGAAAATTTTCCAGGTAGGATCAGTCTGTTGACTGCTGGGTGGGACAAAGAGAACTAAACCAGAGCCTTCACTCTACTCTGCACATACATTAGTCTGTCAGTGTGAAGTTTTAACACTCACTTACTCACTCTGTTTTTCCTGTTCATGGTATTGTTGGACTATTTGTGGCATTTTTGAATCATTATAGGAAAGGTAGCTTTCATCATTACTTAGGGCAAATGGGCACAGCTAGGGGTAGATGAGGCCTGGTTGCCTGTCAGACCCACTGGGGGTACCTTATGAGACTTTGGGATGTGGGCAACCAGTGGCAGGTGAACCATGTAGAGGCTTCTGCACTTATGAAATCCAAAGTTCATCATTCCTGAAGTATAGCCTGCTGGGTTTATCTTTGGAATAACAAATGTTTGGATGCCACAGGCTGAGTGTATTGGCTTCCATATCCAGAAGACAGGCTTGGTGATTGGTTCCCATTGGTCAGAAGGCAGGTCAACTGATGTATGGATGCTGCTTGGGCCAAGCCTCTACAGTTATAACCAATAAAAGCTGTGGCCTGCTTTGATTATGATTTCCTGCATGGCAGGGGGTTGGACTGGATGGCCCTTGTGGTCTCTTCCAACTCTACAATTCTATGATTCTATTATTCTAATCCAACAAATACAGTTTGTGTCATTATTGCTAAGCAGGGCCTCAATTGCTGCTGAACCCACAAACAGTCTTCAAATGTAGTTCCAAATTTAAAAAGATAAAAATAGAGTGCGCCCATGTCGTATGTGGGTGCGCCATACATGGTTTTCAGTCTACACGGAAGCCACGGGGGGAGCAATGGTGCACATGCCACGGGCTTGTGCCCAATTATTTTCAATGGGGCAGAAGCATATGTGCTTTTTTCATATGTGGGGGGGGGGGGCAGAATGGATCCCCCACGTAAGAGAAAGGTCCACTGTATTCTGGTTTTTCCAGCGAGTTCCAGAGTCTAGGGGTAGCCACCCAGAAGGTCTTCTCTAATATCCCCACAACTGTGCTTGCAACAGTGATGAGATTGTGAGAAGGGCCTCTCCTGATGATCTCAGAGCCCAGGCCAGCTCATAAGGGGAGATATGGTCAGCCACATAGGCATAAGGCTTTATACAGTATATCATAACCAGCACTTTAAATTGGGCCCAGGAACAAACTGGCAGCCAGTGGAGCTATTTCAACAGGGGCAATGTATGGTCCCTGCAACCTGCCCTGGCTGCAGCTGTTTGGACCAGCTGAAGTTTCCAAACATTCCTCAAAGGCAGTCGATATAACTAAAGCATGAACTACTGTGTCCAGATCAGAATTCTCAACGAATGGGAGCCATTGGTGCACATGCTTTAAATGTGCAATAACACTCCTGACCACCGCAAAAAACTGGGCCTCAAGGTTCAAAGCTGAGTTCAAGAGCATACCAAGGGAGGGGGGAATGATAGCTCCATTGAACATAGGTTGAAACCCTATTTCTTGTGAAAAGGAAAGTCAAGGTGGTTAGAGTGGATGGAGAATACAGTCATACAGTTCACACACACCACTAAAAATCTATGCCAATGATTATCATTTCTGCAAAATCTATTCATCACATAATATTGTTCTACTCATTGTTTTTCAATTACTAGAGTATTCTTTTTTTCAGTAGGCGGTGTGGTTGTGATGAAGCTATAATGAAGACAGGTATTAAAATACCCGAAACAAAAAGGATTCTTCACAATGGAAGCAGACTAGTAACCTTAGCGAGCATGCTTTAACTTCAATTATTTATGGATAGTCTAACCAACAATATAGGCTCTTGATTTCAAAAGGAGTGCTACACATGCAAACACCTGTGGGGTTTCAATCAAACCACAAGATCTGTGCAGCAGGCTTGATCTCCACTGAAGTCCGTACAATCAGCTACTTGTAAGCAAAGGAATGTCTGACTTTGGTGGAGTCAAGTCACACACATCTTACCTTGTTGGCAACATAAAAACTGTGAGGGTTTACTATGAGCTATGACAGCTGGACTCACGCCAACTTTACTTGCACTTATGGACAGCATATAAACATTATTGGGCATGTAAAATTATTATGTTCTGTATTTATTAATACAAAATTTGACAAGCTGATTCCTTGCTGATTTATTTCATTTTATTTATTAGTTACATTGATATCCTGCTTTTCCTTCAATAAACTCAAGGCTAGTGACATGACTCTCTTCCACCACAGTAAATCCTCACAATAGCCCTGTGGTTGATCCAAGATCCCCAAGTGAGTTTCACTACTAACCAAAGGTGGACATTGGCCCCACCACTCACACATTACTGAATAACCTGCTTTCCCCCCTTCCAGTGCCAAATTTGGTGCCATAAGAACTAACAAGACACTTCTACTTCAAAAGAAAAGATACCTGGAGAAAGTACCTTATTTTGCAGATGAAACTGTGCTCTGGAAATCCTTTCTGTCCATTTTTAAAGCAAAAGTACCTCATTTTTGCCAGGAGCATGGTGTGTGTGTGTGTGTGTAACCCAGTTATTTGGAGACGTGCCAAAGCAGTCATCTTTGCTTCAAACTGTACACCAGAGTGGCTCTCTCATACCAGTTAATTCAGGTCTCTTTCACACTACACAATTATAGCAATTTGAGCCATGGCTGTACGCTAAGGAATTCTAGAAAAGTGCTAGAACCCTCCAGTAGAGAATGCTAAACACCTTATATAACTACAAATCTCAGGATACCATAGGATGAAGCCATGGTATTCAAGTGCTATAAATGCATAGTGTGAAAGAGTCATTAATTTTTTCATAATCAGCCTAAAATCCAGTGGTTCTGGTGAAACAATACACAACTAAAATATAACTTGATCTTCATCATGGAGTAAAGGAAATGTACTGGGCCAAATATGTCCACTGAAGCTGCCATGTGTGGAGGTGTGGTGCTCTCCTAGACCGCACCATCCTTCAGCCAGCCACTCCCAATACACTCACTCAATTGCTCCTCTTTGACATATTCTACATTATTCATGCCTTAAGCCTGAAGAGCCCAAGAAGAACCAGGAGAGGAAAAACCAAGTTGTATAATAATTACACCAATGTATACCCACTCTTCAAAGTTGAGAAAATAGCTGTGGTGCCCAAGGGTTAGACAAAGAAGGGGGCCTATGCAGATTCCATTTCATATGTGTGGCATTGCTTATGTGGGGGTGAATTATGCCCTCAGAGGTTTTGTCAGTCATTTGTGAAAATGTTCTCATTTTGACAAATTTCCTCTGTGTTTGGTTAGTCAAGATGCAAACCTGTCACATATTTGCACAACCAGTATAAAATGATGATGTCAGGCTATAGCAAAAGAAAATGAAGGAAAGCAGACCCACCTGTGTGGAAAGGCCACAGACTCCTGCCTCCATTAACTCTGACCTGACAGCAGGCATTAGACTGGGCTAATAGGCAAGGGCATGAAAAGAGGCAGGGTCATTCCATTGGCACAAGCAATATATGGTTCCTCCTCTTCCATAATTTTTTGCATTTATGCCGTCCTTATGGGAACTTCATAACTGAGGCCTAAAGATAAAGGTAACAGTAAAGGTAAAGGCTTCCCCTTTGACAAACTTGTCAAGTTGTGACCAACTGTGGGGAGCTGTGCTCATCTCCATTACTAAGCCAAAGGAGCTGGAGTTGTAAAACACAACCCCATGGTCATGTGGCCAGAACACTGTTACCTTCCCACCAAAAGTGGTGCCTATTTATCTACTTACACTTTCACATGCTTTCAAACTGCTAGGTTGGCAGAAGCTGGGACTAGTGATGGGAGCTCACTCCATCACACAGCACCTGGGCTTTGAACTGCCAACCTGCCAGTCTTGCAAGCATCAGAGTCAGTGTCTTAACTACTGAGCCACCGCATCCCTAACTAAGACCTAGTACTCATATTTTCCTCTTCTCTCCCAATCTGTTTGCTTTTTATGTTCTATCTTTTAGTCTGTTTGCCTGAGTACAGGGGCTGACTTATTACTGCTTTTTGTAAGCAGTTCTGGCAAAAGAAGATTTTGCCATTGAAGAGCAGGTTAAAAACCCTCCAGATACATAGTACAGTGGTCCCTTGGTACCCAATACAATTTGGTTTCCAGGACCACCCTTTGGATACCAAAATACATGGATGCTCAAGTCCCATTCAATACAATGGCACAGTAAAATTATTTCTCTTATATAAAAAGTCAAGATCAATATTTGCTTTTGGGAATTCATATATTTTTAAAATATTTTCAAGCTGTGGATGCTTGAATCAGTGGATAAAAAATTTGTGAGTATGGAGGGCTGACTGTAAATAACCTCAGATACACAGTAAATAACCTCCCTTAGGTTATTTACTGTTAGTCTAAACATGGGAATATCAGATTAATATGGATCATGAATTAAAGGCAGAAGTAAATCCATAAAAATATTTCCTTCCTATCACAAACCACAAAGGCTTGTCAAACCAACAGGTGTGGCATCAAAAGGCAAGCCAAAATTCCTGGAAGAAATTAAGTACATACAACAAGGATAGGAAACCTTTCAGTCAGGGGGCTGAATTCCATTTTAGAGAAGTTCTTGGAGACCACACACCAATGCCTATTGTACATCCAAGCTCTTACTGACAGTAACTTTAGAAACAGCATTTCAGCTTTTTAGGATGGGATGAAACTTTTATGGAGCATGGTTATTTGGGAAACCCAAAAAGATAGATTAGAACCCCAAGAAAGTCAGATTCTTATCCAGAACCTTTGATTCCCCATCCTTGGTGTATGGCTTAAGTACAAGGTAGGCAAAGGTTCACGTCTCAGACATCATAATAAAAGGGAGCCTTGATCAAAACCTTCAAATTGCATGAGAAAATTAAGTTGCTTTAAAAGCCACAGGAGCCTGACTTTGTAAAATGAAGTTTAAAACATGCCTGTTTGCAACTTCGACTATGCTGCTTGATTCTACAAACATGGAGGATAATAAATGACTAACACTGGCGTGCAGCTGTACTAACATTTGGACAACGTTACACAGTCATATGAATTCCATTATCACAGGTGTTGGCTTTCCACTGTGGGTTATAACTAATAAGAAACTTGCTTGAACGAACGCAAGTAGAAACCTCAGGCTGGGCTATTTTTACAAGCAGCCAAAGTGGCAGATGATATAAGAATCCATCACCCATAAACATAATAAATGATGCAAACAGCCATGTGCAACACATCATAAATTGGGTAAGCTTGATACATTAATAAATCCTGCCATCTTGATGCTATAAAGTGGTTACCATTGCTTCTCAAACATCTAAAGTCATCACCACCTGCCCATTGATGGGAGATGCTATTTAAAAAAAAAAGCTTGAGAAATTATTATCAGTTCTACTCTGAGACAGAGTAGAAGATAGCAGCATAGCCACCAGATTGAAGCTTATGTTAAGGCTATAGTAGATGTGCTATCAAAAATGCAAGCTGACGTTCATGGAAGAAATTAAAAATATATAGTAAATATAGCAACAGTGGGAAACCTCTTTCAGCCAGGGAGCCAAGTTCAATTTCAGATAAGTGCTCAGTTAGTATGGTGTCATGGGGTACCATGAAAAGGCAAAACATTCTTAACTAGCCAAGATGTTGTTGTTACTATTGTTTGTTTGTTTTTTACTGTCAGGGAGCAGAACAGGTACTTGAGAGATTTGCTGCCTTGTGTACCAAAATAACTTGGCTGATTTGTGGCACTATGTGCTTTGACATATGGTGTGCTGCCTCGGGCTGCAAAACTTCTCGATTTGACCCTACTAATTTTCATTAACTTTATCCTCCACATCTCAGCTGTTGCCTATCCTAAAGACTACTTCCATTTGATTATTTTTCGATGGTATCTCACACGACAGAAATTATGTAAAATATATAAGAACTACAATAGTAGTTGTTGGAAATGTACTAAGCATGAAGGTACTCCTTACCACATGTGGTGGATATGTGATAAAGCAGTCAAATTCTGGAAGCAGATACACCATGAAATTAAGAAAATTATTAAGGAAAACCTGGAATTTAAACCAGAGGTGTTTTTGTTAAATATGTTAAATGAAAATATGGGGGGAAAGTATGGAAAAATTATGTTTTATATGTTGTCAGCTGCCAGGATAATCTATGCACAGTTTTTTTTAAAAAAGAAGACATCCCAATTTTTAAAGCTTGGATATGTAAACTACTGAATTTGTTGGAAATGGACAAACTCTCGAGAAGTTTAGATTATGAAATGACAAGTATCTGGAAGATTGGAATTTATTTTTAGACTACTTTCAACAAAATTGGGTGAACATAGCAACACTTAATTCAAATGTTCTTGAACAGATTACTGGGACCCATTTCATTTCAGGTCACAGTACTAAGTCACCCTCGGTTGCCCTGATTCTGGGGAAAGACAAGAGGAATGCCACGCTGTTGATCTTCCTGAATATCAAAACAGCTGCTGACACTACTAGTTATGGCATCCTACTGGACTGCTTCCATTGGATGGAAGTGGGAGGCACTGTCTTACTGTGGTTCAACTCCTATATGAGAGTCTGGGACTCCTGTTAAGCCCCATGGCCATTATGCTCTAAAACATTATGCTCTGAAACATGAAGTTTAATACCAATATGAAACTGTTGGAGCAAGTCATTAGGAATTTTGTGACACACAGCTTCACTCATCCTTGTTCCCATGGTTCTTGTAGTATCTTCCAACTCTATGAGTCTATGATTCTATAACCTGTATCAGATTTGGCTGCAGCTGTGCAGGTGCTGGAGCAGTGCTCACATACAGTAGATAATATAATGGGCTTGATGAAGGCCAATAAAATCAAACTGAATCCCAATCTCTAGGCTGATTGTTCTTGGATCTTGCAATTGGATAGACGATCTGCCCTGCATGAGGTAGCACTCCCGCTGAGAGAGCAGCTGAATAGCTTGAGAATACTCCTGGATCCATTTCTATCACTGGGAAGACCCAGGTAAACTCTGTGACTCAGAATGCTTGGAGGCAACTTCAACTAGTCTGCGAGCTATTATTGCCTTTCCAGGGCAGGAATATCTTGCCCACAGAAGCCCATGTACAAGTAACTTCCTTATTAAACTACTGCAGTGCATTCCATGTGATGCTGCCCTTGAAAATGACAATAGAAGCTGAAGTTAATGCAAAATGCAACAACTAGACTGCTCACTGGAACACCATACAGAAATTATACAACACAAGTTTTGAAAGAATTGCACAGGCTGCTCATATGCATCTGGTTTGAATTCAAGGTGCTGGTGATAACATTTCAAGGCGTAAACTACTTGGGACCTTAATACTTGAGAAAGTGCCTCTCCATATATATGCCTCCATAAGAACTGAGGTCTATTGGAGGGGTTCTATTCTGTGTCCCACCAAAGGAGGCATACTTTGGGGGATATGGCAGAGGGCCTTCTCAGCTGTGGCTCCCGAAATATGAAATACCCTCCCCTCAGAAGCCCAATTGGTGCCAATATTAGTATCGCTTTTCACTAATTTAGACAAACATAATGGTTTTAAATGAATTTAAAGAGTTTACAATTTTGTTTTAATTTTTAAATGGTTTGATATGCTGTTTATTTTTTTAAATTGTTTTAAACTCTTCTAAATTGGCTTTATTGAATGCTGACCTGAGATCCTTAGAAGTGGAGCAGGACATAAATATTTTAATTAAAAATGAATAAATAGTTTTTTGGGGGGGAACTATTTCAGGGAGGAGAAGAAAAAAAAACATCAAGGCAGCTTATACTGCACTCTGCAGAGATCTAGAATTAGTTTGTGCTGGATTTTTCCATAGATATAAAGGGTGGGAAGCTGTGCATATTCAATTAAGAACAGCCTAAACAATGTACATAGCTCCTATAAACATTTCTTTTACCAAATGAACCGTTCTAGCCTCGACCTGGGAGGCTGGTGCTTAAGTCTGAGAACTTTAACACCAAGGGCTGTCTTTATACAGCACCTACAGCACTTCCTGCTTAGGGAAATGAAATAAGTATGAGACTGTGTGGGTTCCCCCCTTTTCTTTGCAGAAGAGGTCCAAGTGGTTTGAGTAAACGGACACTGCAAGAGCTCATAAAGAAGGTTTTATCCAATCTGAAATTTGCTGACACACTAATGAGGGCTGAAGCAGACAAGGTAAGAGAAAAAAATGTTATTTGAGCACAAATTTAAATGTTTATTCACCAAGCCGCTTAGTTGTGAGAGCACTGCCCAAACACAGCTCTTCCAACGTAGAAACAATCTTTTCTAGATGTCTCTTGGCAAAGAGGTGGGAGCCTGGGAATTTCTCCTGTCTGAAGATAAATCAATGGCCAGGGTTTTAGAAGCCTAACCTTCAATGCCTTCAGAAAGATATGCTAAATTTCTCTGGGACACTCTGCTTTTGCAAAGCTTATGCTAAATGAAAAGCTGGCAGCTCTAATTATTAGATAGCAGCTACTTAAAATGCATTGGTTTGAAAAACTTGTAATTTATTTTAATTAATATTTCAAAGCACTGTGAAAAACTGCCTTTCTTTCAATCTCCTTTTTATTAAAATATATTTTATTAAATATCAGTCATCTCTTGGGAAAAATAAATATAAATCTCTGAGTATTCATAAATGAGCATTTAACCATATTTACACATCTGTTCATTCAATTTCTCAATTATATGGATCCTTTTGCTAATTAGATTCATGGCTTTTTTAAGAAAGGGAATTTTTTAAAATGAAGCACTGTCATTTAAATAAGACCAAAACATACAGTCATGGGGGACCATATCCCCTCCTCCATCCTGGAGAGAGACAGTAAAAGCAGAACTCCCCTTAGTGGCTCCATATGACAAAACACAACATTACCAAGGCACCTAGAGTTCTGCACAGGGCAGAATTATGGGGCAAAGCCAAACCATATATATGCTGGCTTGGTGATGGTTGTTTTTAATAGTCTTTCTATTTTTTTTCCCAATTTTGGGTCTCCTGAAGTTACTGGAATACATCTTTCCATCATTCACATACACTGGTGGTGCTAGTAGAGAAGAATGGAGTTTCAATCCAACAATATTTAAGGACCAAAGGTATGGAAGAGCTACAAAGAAAGAAAGAGCAAACACAGCAGTTCATACAGGTTTATGTAACACTGAGGCTGAAGCAGGTACCAAATTTCTCTGTATACTAATACATGTCAGTATACAGCCAGCCCACCATATCCACAGATTTTTTTTTATCCACGGATTCAAGCATCCACCACTTGAAAATATTCCAATAGCATATCAATCCCTGAAAGGAAATCTTGACTTTGCTGTTTTATATTAGAGACATCATGTTACAATGTCATTGTATTTAATGGCTTGAGTATCCATGAATTGTTATCCACAGAGAGTCTTGGAAACAAACCCCAGCAGATACCAAGGAACCATGATATATTAGCCATTCATTTACTTATTAAACCAATATGCCTTTGTAACTAAATAATGGATACCTATATACTTTAAAGACACCCCAGCCTGCCTGATCTTGGAAGCTAAGCAGAGTCAGCCCTGGTTAGCACTTGGATGGGAGAACCAATGAATATGAGGTGCTGTACCCTACATTTCAGAAGAAGGAATTGGCAAAACCACTTTTGTGTATTTAGTGTGTAAGAAAACCCTATGAAATTCATGAGGTTGCCATATGTCAACACACACACACACACACACACTTTACTACACAAATAGTTCTATATTAGATGCTACCCTTGGCCATAATAATAAAAGTGGACTACAAGCACCAAGGGTGTAACCAACACATTCATAATTTTTTGTGATGACATTTGCTGCTCCACACACCCAGGGGTGTGTAAGACACCAACTAGTTTGCCTTCTCCCACTTCCAAGTGTTTCACCAAGACAGAAGCAACAGTGTTAGACATGCAGCACTCCTTCCCACTGTTCTTTATTAAAAGATATATGTATAAATATTAAAAAGTGTATTTGTTGTCAATGTTGCTAAATAATGTTGAAAACATGAGACAAAGTTGCCTGTGTCAGTATTTGCAAGCAATGTTGTAGCCCTTAGTACTGATTCTTTCAAAGGTTATTTGAAAGAATATAGTTATTTTCTATATTTGTACTTCTGGAAAAAGAAAAGATAAGCTGTTCCTGAACGGATGGATGGGCAGTGGACAGAGACACACACATAGGATTTTATATAAACACACTGGAGAAGGGCCGAATTTCACATGGTGTTAAGTCCTATGCAAACGTTTACTCCTCCCTGTGATAAGAATCACATGAGAACGGGGGGTTCCACTCTAGACACGTTCTTTGCTGCTGGCCTTACTACTTTCCTCAGGTTGGAGGGCACAAATTTCCAGCATGGAACCTGCTCTCTTCACATAGGATTCCGATGCAATTGGCACGCTAAGTAATCCTGGATAGGTTTTACACTGCCTGAAGTGGAAAGGTGTCTGGATTTGGACCACAAATTTCAGAATCCCCAGGGTGACCAGATGTCATAACCACAAAGGAGGACTAGACTTTGTGGTTATGGCATCTGGTCACCCTGGGGACAAAATTCTTGAACAAAATTCAAGAAAACATTCAAGACACATGTAGGACATTACAATATAAAAGCTAAAATAACTAGTATAAAAGTAAATTCATGTTTCTTAGTCATGCTCAAAATGGAGGACATTTTGAAATTCCTCCTGGACAGCAGGTTGAAATGTAGGGCATGTCCTGGAAAAGGAGGACATGTGGTCACCTTCAGAATCCCCCACGTATCATGACCATTGGCCATGCTATCTTGGGCAGGTCTGACAGTACCCACCCATGCCAAATGAATTTCTGCTCATTGAGATTATAACATGGAGCATAGCAGAGCCAGTGATGCAACAGAGGGAGGAAACCTAACTACTGCATCCCACAGTCCTTCCCATAATTCTAATTGCATGAAGGAGTAACAACCTCATCTCATGGTGACCCCGTGAATGAGACACCTCCTATCCTCAACAGCTCTACTCCTATCCACGCCATATTAGCCTTGTAATTGATTTATTACAGCTTTTGCAGCATTGTGCCTCTATCTGTCTGTCACTGCAAACATATTCAGAGGTAGCCATGATGCCCATGCAGCAAGGTGCAACAATATTCAAAATCCACAAAGCAGGCCTGTAACTCCAACATCAGCACTTTTCTTCTCCTGTATGATTTTTAACATCTTTACCTGATGAAGAAGTTAGTGAAACTTCAACATCTTGCATGATGCATTTTAGTAACATAGCCCCGTTTTGTGGATTTTAGATTTTGTTATACGCACTGAAAGAGGCAGACGCTCCAGTAGCCTAATGCAGTGCTTTGCTTTCAGTCTGACTCAGATCCCCCAAACCTGCAGACTTTCTAGACAGAAGTGAGACCAGCCTTCCACCTGTCCCTCAAAAATGATATGTGCAAGCTGGCAGAGTAATAATCCTTGATCTACCCACAGCTTTGAAAATACAATGATTTTCAACATGATTTACATCAATGTATGTTATATTTTCACAATTCGGAGGAGAAAATTGAGGATCAAAAGATATCACTATATCTGATTCCTGATTTATAGCAAGGGTCTTAAAAACAACACGAAGAGCTTAGAGAAAGCTTAAATTCTCTTCAAAGTACCGAATCTACTCAACCCCATTTAAACACACTGCACACACACCCATACCTTTCAACATGGTTTAAAAAAAATCTTCCCTTGGGGGAAAGGGGCCTAGCTCATAATTTCTGGATTAAACTCTGTACTATTAGCTAAGGAATGGAATTATTAGTGACAGGTTCACTGAATTACTTTTCAGAGGTCACTAGAGCTTCCTCAAAGTCTAAAACTGCCACTGTAAATTTAACTAATGACAAATGATTTTGCAAACTATGAGAAGGAGAGATAAACAGAGTAGGAACTGCTCCAAATACTAGCTTAGGTGCTTAGAGTTATACTTTTGCAGCAGTGACACATCCATAAAAGCATTTCAAGTGTTAAATGGTTTCATATGATTTTATCATATGACTAAATGATCTTAGTCTTTTAAATTCTTATTATTATTTGAAACAGTTCTGAAATTATTTTAAATATTGGTGGCCTGAGATTGGTGGGCAGAATATACATATTTTAATAATGAATAAGCAATACAAATAGATATGCATCAGCATAAATGCTCTATACACAGCATTTCATAATAATGCTAATGTATAATGGGGCCAATTTAGACATGACAATTCAAATTGGAAACAGCTACAGGCAGTATTTCCCGAGCAGACTTCTCTTTGCAAAATGAACCCTTCTAGTTTTCTCAAATTCCAAGCTTTCAAAGCACCTGGGGAGGGGGAATCTCAGTCTCTGGCTTCAAATGTAATCTTCTGGGAGGCTTAGATGGCTACATTCCCTTCTCTGTGACACCATGGCATGGTGGTTTCTCAGCTTTCGTATCAATATTTTCTCCACTCTAAAAGGTTAAAACGCTACTCTTAAGACTTCATTACAGGACTTTAAACTCAGGCTGCATCTGTGCTGCAAAAATAATCCAGTATGACACCACTTTAACAGTCATGGCTCGATGCTATAGAATTTTGGTAATGGTAGTTTTTTGTGGCAACAATCTGGTTTACATCTCCATACGTAAATATAAGTTTAGTCTACCTTGAAATGAATGGGATATTAATATTAACTTGCGATTAATTAGATTGTAACAGCCAACTCAGGCAGCATTTCTACATAAACTTACCCATAAATAATTCCCATTGGACTCAATGAGGTGTGTCTTACTCTACATTTCAACAAAACAGAAAAGCTATCTATTTTGAACCAACCTTTCAGAGTGAAGAATCTCTCCCCCAAAATGCAACGCTATAGGGACAAAAAGGCTCATATTTTCTATCACCTCTATACGGCTAGATCCCAGAAACTAGCAAACTAAAACACTCTTAATATTAAAAGAAATACTTGTCTTGAGTTGTGTAAGCTTAATCAAAATGATCTCATATAAATGTGTTAAAATTTGATTGCAACAGTCATATATATAAAAAGTAACAACAAGCCATATACAGTATAAAAAATAATATAAAATGCCAAACAAGTTTCACATTTTCCTTCCATGAGACCCCCTCCCCTCCCTCTAAGATACACTTATTAAATTGTCATCAGGTCTAATCTCAGGGCTGAGTCATATAAGGCCTTTTTGTATATTTGGCCCTGCAGTAAAAACAACATGTGCAATGGCCATGACATCATTCTCCAGAATTTAAGGGCTTTTGAAAAGCATTTCCAGCATCCCAGAAGCCAATGAATACACTGTTTTGAATGGCCCCACCTGTTTGAAAACTATACTTTCCCAGAATGTGTGGTGTTTCTTACTGTATCACCAAAGGGAGGCTACAATTCAGGCCACAGACAATTATAAAGAGTACACAGAGTACTAACTGCTCTCTGTATTTCATTAGATGTTCAAGAGGACAAAACATTAAAGCATTTCAATCCCTTTTGTCTTTCTACTGGTAGTCAGAGACCTTTTAGTCAAACACATAATTTCTATCTAGGGAGGCTTTGACAGCTCAGGTGTTGTTCTTGTCTTTTCAACTGTATTTTAATCTATTTAATTTGGTTTCATCTGATTTTATCACCATTAGCTACCCTGAGTGTCATTTACAGCCAAAATGGTGGGGTACAGATTCAAAGATAAACTAAATAGAGGCAGGTGTGCACATTTCCAACTTGTGGCAGCCTTAAGGTGAACCTATCATGGGGCTTTCTTGGCATGTGTCTTTGGAGGGGTTTGCTATTACCATCCTCTGAGGTTCAGAAAGTGTGACCTGCCCAAGGTCATTCAATTGATTTCATGGCTAAGCAGGGAGTTGAACTCTGGTCTCCAGAGTCATCCCCCTACGCTCAAATCATTATGCCACACACAGAAAATTGTTCCTAAAGTACCAAGAGAGAGAGAGAGAGAAGTCTATCAAACTACATGTCTGTAACCTTCCAAACCTGATCAAGACAGCTGAGATACATTTAGAAAAATAAGTTTCCAGGGCATACATGAAAAAGTGATATGAGCTCTGTCACATTGGTTGGCATCTGCTGCCATTATGGGTTTCCAAAATTTATTAAAGATATAACTACAGCTTTCTCCCCCAAAATGAGACTCGCAAAAATTAACAATAAAAATGATTTTAAAAAGCAAGTTCACCTAATTTTAATTAAGTTAATTAAATTTGATTATTTTATTTAAATAAGCAACTTTAATTGAACTTAATTAAATCAAGCAGCCTAATTAAATTAAAACAAGCAACTTCAAAAGGAATTACAAACAAAGCAGCTATTTAAATCTACCCACTGGAATTCAAAGTCCTTTAAAAAAGTAACTCGGGTAAAGTGCTGATGGGTCTTCCTGGAGAACAGGGATGGGGAAAGTGTGTGCAGGCCCAGAGTAATTTTTGTGGTCCCCCAGATCAAAATAATTTTTTTGCAAAAATAACTGTTTTGCTCCAGAATTTCCCCCAAATGAATTTAAATATTAAAATCTAGGGCATTTCCACCATGTCTGGAGATCTCCTGGGCCCCTCAGGGTCAAAAACAATTTTTGTAATGTGGTCAAAGGCTTCCATATTCTAGAAGAGTTTATTCCTGATGCTGAAGATTCCCTGAAGATGCCAGCTACAGATGCTGGCAGAACATCAGGAATAAACTCTTCTAGAACATGGCCACATACCCTGAAAAACCCACAAAAAACTAATTTTTGTAAATTTAAAAAAAAAACACATTTTGCCCCAAAATGTCCACTAGGTTGTGTGGGATGCATTTCCACCACATTCTGTGGACCTCCTGGGCTAACCTAGGCCCAGAAGAACCTTTTTGGAAACTCCAGTGAAACAGGCCCCATACCCACTAGTGACATCTGGGAACAATTTGGGGGCAGCAGGTACAGCCCTCTAAGGTCTCCTGGAACACTCAAACAGCCTCCTGTCCATCCCTGCTACAGAAGGCCAACAAGGATGGAGCTAGACTACCATCTCTTGGTATTTCAGCAGCTTAGGAGGGGCACAGAGAACGCCTTCAGCTGATTGAAGCCTTACACTGCAGGTAGATAGAAATACAGTAATTGGGACCTGGAGCCTAACATTCTGCAGGTAGAAGGCATTATTCAATTTTTCTTGCCTGGTCAAAAAGCTATTCTCCTTTTTATATTAGACTTGGTCACAGGGCCTATCAGATATACATGACAATTCTGCATACCTCCAAGGTTCCAATCTTTGGCCATTAGTGCTCTAGCCAGGTACCTATGAAATGTTATGTCACACCTTCCTACTCCATCTCTACTCCAAGTGTCACAATGCCAACTTCAGGTGATACGACCCCCAGTTAAGATTGTAGAGCCTCTGCATTATTTTTATAGCATAAAGAGTGGGCTCTTGTTATCCACTAGGGTTTTGTTCCAAGACTCCCTGTGGATACCAAAATCTGTGGATGTTCAAGTCCTGTTAAATACAATGGATAGAAAATGGTGACCCTTATGTAAAATGGCAAAATCAAGACTTGCTTTTTGGAATTTATAATTTTTTTATTATTATTTTCAAGCCCTGGATGCTTGAATTCATGGATTAAAAAACCATTGGATTTGGAGGGCCAACTGTAATTAATTATTTCATTGTGAAACATATTTATGTAAGGTAGGGCAGGTTTCTGATTGTGTACAGATTAAACATACATACCGTAAGTACAAAACATTGCTTTGCTCAAACTGTTAACTTCAAAGTGCATACTCTCATTACATTTGCTATAGATTTCTAAAGCTCTGTTGTGGAAAGGTGGAGTACAGTGGGCTCTTGATATCCGCTGTGATTTGATTCCAGGATCTCCTGTGAACACCAAAATCCATAAGATTTCCTTTTTGGAATTTATATGTTTTGGAATATTTTCAAACCATGGATGCTTGAATCAGTGGATTAAAAAATCCATGGATATGGCGGGCTGACTGTATAAATGTTATAACATAAACAAATGTGCAACAGCTCAGACAAATAAAAAGATTTCCTAACTGCACCAAAGAAATGGTCATTGTGCCACCAAGATAACATGATTTTTAATTATACAGTATTAAAAAGTTTAAGAAACCAACGTAATGCTTATTTTATTTTTATTTTTTATTTTTTTGCTTTCTTTCAAGAGGTGTAACAGTCTCCCCCACTACACACACACATTTAAATAGTGAACTAAAGAGGATCTTTTTCCCCTTCCTGAACTTCAAACCAAATATATTTTAGGACAAGATCCCAGCAAACTTTAATTTGCTTCTCTTTTTGCTATTGTTGCATGCTGTTTCTAAATATTTGCCCTTCCCAGATTACTAAAGTGGACTGAGATGCGATTCCTTTGTAGTGCAGATGATTTGCACAGACCTCAAGCAGTGGAGAAATTCTCACGCCTTCAAGGGACAAACTGGATTTAGGAGATGCTTTGCTCACATGACAGAGTAAACTAATGCTTTCTCTTGGTTTGCTTTTGGTAATTTTAAATAAGTCCCCCAAAGGAAAAGGATAGTAATTGGCAGACAACTAGAAGAACAGTGGTTTCTACATTTTTCCACAACCAAAATTCAATCTAAATTTAGGACAATTTTATTTATTTTATTTATTTATTTAGGTATTTATATCCCGCCCTTCAGCCCTAATGGCTCTCAGGGCGGCTTACATTTATAATTATTTTTTAACCAGACAGTTCCCTGCCCGCAGGCTTACAATCTAAAAGACACGACACAAAAGGAGAAGGGAATGGTGAGGGGGGGACGGGATCAATTTTAGTCATCAAAAATATAACATTATGATAGATAAGTGACAATACTTTTGTGTTATATTTATTTAAAGCCATAGGCCATCCTTACTCATCTGGTACCCTCGAAATGTATTATACTACAATCTCTATCATCTATGTGGGATGGGGTTATGGGATTTTAGTCTAACACGTGAAGGTAGAGAAGTTAAGGAGTGTTAAGGAGGAAAATTTTGAGGTTTTTCCCCTGGTATTTTTAAGAGGGAAATTTTAAAATGATTATGCAATATTTTCTTTTAGAGGTACAGTGGGTCTTTGGTATCCAAACTCCACATGTACATAAGCCAAACTTCTGTGTACATATGTCACTAACAGGACACTACCTAATATCTGCTGCTGGAGGCAGCCACCTCATTCTGCCTAATGGTAGGGCCAGCCCAGACAACAACCCCATTAAAAGGTTTTTTATGGGTTTTTCGGACTATGTGGCCATGTTCTTGAAGAGTTTCTTCATGATGTTTCACCAGCATCTGTGGCTGGCATCTTCAGAGAATGCCTGTCTAGAAAGGAGTTGTGTGTCTGTGTGTGCGCGCGCACACACACACACACATACTATGTGAACCTGGGAAGGCAGGAGTGATTTGAATGTGTGTTGTTCTGTTGCTAATGGCAGGCCTCAGGGTGGAAGGGTATACAAAAGAGGATTAGTGTCTGCTTGATTAGTGCTCATTGTCTGCTGGGAAACCCTTGACCCTGGGAGATTTCTCATTTGCATGTGTTGAATCTTCATCTTGCTATTTTTCAGGACTGGTAGCCAAACCTTGTTTACTTTAAAGGTTTCCTCTTTCCTGTTGAAATTGTCCAGGTGGTTGTGGATTTCAATGGCTTCCCTGTGCATCCTGACATGGTAGTGGTTGGCATGGTCCAGAATTTCAGTGTTTTCAAACAGTATTTTATGCCCATGATGGTTTGTAACATGTTCTGCTACTGCTGCATTCTGGGCATAAAATACTGTTTGAAAACACTGAAATTCTGGACCTTGCCAACAACTACCATGTCAGGATGCACAGGGAAGCCACTGAAATCCACACACACCTAGATAATTTCAACAGGAAAGAGGAAACCCTTAAAATAAACAAGGTTTGGCTACCAGTCCTGAAAAATAACAAGATGAAGACTCAACAAATGCAAATGAGAAATCTCCCAAGATCAGGGGCTTCCCAGCAGACAATGAGCACTAATCAAGCAGACACTAATCCTCTTTTGTATACCCTCCCACCCTGAGGCCTGCCATTAGCAACAGAACAATACACATGCAAATCACTCCTGCCTTCCCAGGTTCACACAGTGTGTGTGTATGTGTGTGTGTGTACACACACACACACACACACCCAACTCCTTTCCAGGCAAGCATTCTCTGAAGATGCCAGCTACAGATGCTGGTGAAACGTCAGGAATAAACTCTTCAAGAACGTGGCAACATAGCCCGAAAAACCCACAAAAAACTATGGATGCCGGCCATGAAAGCCTTTGACTAAACCCCATTAAACTTACTTTCAAATTTCAGGGAAAGCTGCACATATCAAAGGGTATGAAAAGCTCAAATAATAACAACAACCAGGCACTATGAAGTTCATTTCGTAGGAGGATGCATATTTCTTTAATACACAACATATTACTAGTATATTGGCTCCATGTGCTGACATGTGTATTTCATAACTAAAGTATTCTTTAAAAAGAAGCATTTCTTTTGCTATCATTGCAATTTCAGCCACAAAAACACACTAAGACCTTTTATGACCCATAATATTCTGCACTAGATACTTGTAACCAATGTTTTGTAGGGTGAGAGGCAAATTCTGTGTCCCTACTTTCCACTAGCCCAATTGTATGCTCATTTTCTCAGAGGTATGCAGCATGGTATGGTGGTTTGAGAGTTGGACTAGGACTCTGGAAGACCAGGGTTTGAATTCCGGCTCAGCCATGGAAACCCACTGAATGACCCTGGGCAAGTCACAATCTCTCAGCCTCCAAGCATCGCCATGTCAAACCCCCCTCTGAAGGAACTCGCCAAGAAAACCCCATGATACAGTAGTTTCATCTGAGGCTTGCCATAAGTCAGAAATGACTTGAAAGCACAACAATAACAACAACAGCAGCAGCAAGTGTACTACTGAGTATCCCAGTCAATATCAATTAGTTAGCTATTTGCTGCTCTGCTCCCAAGCTGCTCAAAGTGTTCTTTGGATAGTGGCCTTACCATCTACCTGCAACTCTTCCTTTCAACACAACAGAGTATTTCTATGATCAACTGCCACAGTAGTAAAAATGCTCTAACTCTTGAAACACATATGCTCTGACATGCAAAAAGAAGGAAAGGAAAGGAAAGCCAATTCAGAATCTGCAGTCCTGGTGCATCCTGAAGTGCTTTGTAAAATGTTCAGATGTCACTGATGCATCTTATAACAATTGAAAATCTATCTCAGACACAAAGGCCTTTGAATGCATGGCCTGTTTTCATAAGACATGACACTACAGTGACCTTCTCTTTCTCAGAGCTTGGAAAAAGGTACTTTTTGGACTACAACCACTGAAATTCCACCGCCAGTGCCAGTAACTCTTTCAAGCTCTGCTCCTTCCATTTCCAGGCTTTTATCTAGCCTTCATTTTGCAGTTACTCTGGGAGAAACAGAAGAGTGCAACTGGCTCAGAAAGAACCACCTGTCTCAACTAAAACCTGTCTCTGGGTTGTTTCTAGTCTCCCATTTAAGCTACAAAAACTGCAACTGACCCTGTGTTTCAAACGTTCCCTACCCATGACTGTTAAGATGAGCAACAGTTAAGAAACTACCAGTCAAAGTCCACTGAAAATGAACTTAACAAATATACATATAAAAGAAAAGGGCAGGACAAAGTCCTCCTTATAAAAGCTCTCCACATGTTTTACTACAACTCCTAGCATTCTTCATCATTGGCTATGCTGGTTAAGGTTGCTGGGATTCATTCCACTACAGGAGGACCAGTACCAAAGTGGCTTTTGTTTCCTTATCCATCTAGTAAATGATTTAAGGCAGAATATATCTACAGTATATGCAAATACACAGAGGCACATATTAAAAGAAGTCAGCTTAACTAACAGTGGATGGGTGGATACATTTTGGAAAAAATTGTTTGTGTTCTGGCCTTAGGGCCCTTTCACACTGCACAGTCATAGTGCTATATTCCACTTAAGTGCCATGGAAACAATCTAAGCACTCTTGAGATATGTAGTTTAGGGAGGGATATTCCAAATTCTGAGCAAGAGAGCTCTAGTGCCTAATCAAACTACTAATTCCAGGAATCCATAGAACGTAACCATGGCAGTTAAATCATAATAGTGCTATAACTGTGTGGTGATAAAAGGTCCTTAGATATACAACTTTAACATGTCATATACAGCAATCATGTTTAATGTAAATAGCCATCCACCAACTGTAACAAAAGAGGCATTCTCCCTACTTCTCCATCCATTCTCGCAATACAATTAGGTCAAGAAAATGTACATTCAGACAAGAACATAGTCCAACATGGTAAAAAACAAAATTCTGCATCCACCAATTTCACCCATATGGGAAAAAGCAATAGCTGGTTAAGGCAAAGACGTCAATTTAATTCCATTTAAGAATCACATCTCATATAGTTTTTTCACTAAATAAATTTTGGGAACAATAACCAGCACTTCAAAAGAACTGATTTGGGGGGGGGGGGGAATTTACTACCTCAGAAAATAAATAAGATTTTAAAGTCTTCAAAAAGTTGTGTGTAAATACAATTGTGGCTCTCCAAAATCCTCAGCTGCTTCATTTTACAATGGAAATGGATCAAAGGAAAACATTAAGTGAAGTTCTATTTTACTACCGCACTTCAGTCTGTTTGATATAACAGCTAGTCCAGCTGTAAAACGTGGCAAAGAATTGTAAAACAACATTTCAATAAACCAAACCAAAAAGGCAAAATGAATGTATGCCCTATTATATTCTGTGCTCATAATAAAATATATTAACTGACATTTCTTCAAGATAAGGAAGATCAAAATCAGTCTTATTCTCTCAAACCTTTGATGTACCTAAAGACAAAACCTACATGTCAAAGAGCTACATATCAGAACTTCAAACCTGTTCCTCAGCAATTAGCAAAACAAAGACCAGTCTACTATTGTGAATAAAAGCAACATGCTGAAACACATTTACAACATAAAAGTGACAAACATTCAAAATATGATGCTATGTAACCATGGAGCCTGAAGACAATTCCATATTCATCAACAGCAGCTTCCCTTTGGAGGGACCAATCCAAACTGCAAACATTGATCATGAATATTTTTTCTTTATGATTCTTTACTGAAGGACAAAAATGCCAGAATCTGGTTACAGTTCACCTCAGTACATATTCATGCTGTCTGTGCCTTAAAAAATACAATTCATTCCCAAATATGACAACTGACAGGATAATGGAAAGGAAGAAGCAAAAAGGGAGATGATGAATTATGGCAAAATGTTTTGATCTCAAAGTATAAGGTCTAGAGGCAGATTCCAAGTCAGATTCATGAGTTCATTTCCATGGATGGAGGAATCCACAGTAAGAGTTCCACTTACAGGATACTCCCACTAGCCAAAGAAGGAATCAGTATTCATGGATTCCTCCTTTTCCCCCCATTGTGATCACCCCACATCTGATCCACAGGGCTGGGGGAGCCATCTGCAACAAGGGGGGCAGATGTAGGGGAGAGAACTGGCATGAAATCACAAATCAAATTGTGGAATCACTGTAAGTGTTTGCTTGCACACATGTAGATTTAAATCATGTAGGTCTGAAGTAAATAAATGGTGTCTCCCCCACAAGGACATTTTGTGTGTGTGTGCGCGCGCGCGTGCGCACACACACAGGATTTTAAAAAAAAAAACATTTTGGGGGGGGAGTCCTCAACACACACCACCTATGGGGTCTATAGGCAAGTTTGTCATGTTTTGTCCTGTTCTGGACACTGTAGGACCAAGAGATCACATTTAGTAACCCAGGAATTGGCCTTTCTGTTACTTCCCATTAGAAAGTTCTCCCCTGGAAATGAAACAGTCCAGGAGATCCCCATATCTGCCCACCAAGATCCCTAAGAGACACTAAAGGGCATTTAGGTAGGAAAACGGTTGGAGTTATTGTTGTTTAAACCACGGTTTCCCAAACTTGGGTGCCTGCAACCCCCAGCGGTGCAAGATGGAATTTCAGGGAGTGCGACAAAGATGTTCGTGTTAATCTGGATTCAGATTTCTTTTGTCAATCAAAACAAAATCCAGGAATCACCTGAATCCACTGGCAGACCTGTGGAGTTCCATGTTTTGTTAAAACCATGAATGAGAAACAGGAACAAAGAAGTCATTGAATTTTATGTTTGCAAACAATTTTTTTTAATAAATTAGAATCTAATTGCTCAACTTAGGCACATTACAGATCTCCCAAAGGGGCGGCCTGTACCCGCCCCTTTCCCTGACAGATCGGGGCCTCAGCTGCCACAGCGGCAGCCCTGAGGCCCCAATCCGCCATTTTTCCAGGCTGCGGGAAGCAGCAAAAGGCCGCTTCCCGCAGCCTGGAAAGGGGTGTCCTTGTGGCTTCAAGCCCCAAGGACACCCCAACAGCGGTGGGGAATAGAGAAAGGGGCCACTCGGCCCCTTTCTCTTTTGTGTCGCTGGTGCAGCTGTGTAAAGGCTGCACCAGCGACACAAAGCAAGGAAGGAGCTCCGTTTCAGAGCTCCTTCCTGCGCTGCGGAAAGGGCACCACAGGCGCCTTTCCACGGCACCATGCCGCCCCGTTTGGAGGCGACGCGGTCGTGATATCCTAATGGTGGCACCCATGTAGAATGGGCGCCACCATTTTGTATGTACTGTGTATATACTAGGGGTGGGGGCATCTGGAAGAGACGCCCCCGGGCAACCCTAGTACGTACACAGTACGTACTTAAAGACCCGTGCAGAACTGGCCTTACAATTGCATTTTATGCACTGAGTTAAAAGCTTATTTTTTTTAATTCATTTTGTTCACCCTCCATATTGTATGTGGTTCAAAAAATTAGAAATTAAACTTCTTCATCTTCATATGTGATATTATGTTTGTAGGGTTTGCAAACATTAATCAAACATTTCCTAGAGGTATGGGGCATAGAAAAAGTTGGGAACAGATGATTTAAACAGTACTGTATTTGGCTGACAGCAGTGATATATTCATGCAACAACAACAACTTATTACGGCATAGAGCCAATATAAAAATACCATAGTGACCAAGTATCCATGTAGACACAATACAATGTCCATACATAACAGCGAGGGATCAAGAATGACATAAAACTCTGACAGTACTGTATTTTACAAACTATACCATGGAGATCTGGTATGTTTTATACTGATTACCTTTTGGCTGACCAGTACTGTATCCTGAAATTACAGACAAAGTAGCTAGTTTTTGTGAAGCAACAATAGCTTGTCAGCATAGGATGCTATCTTAATATTAAAGGTATAATCATTTTATATTGTTTTTTTTAAAATATTGTAACACAAATATTTTATATTAATCCTGTCCTTAACTCTGTATTTAATATTAAAATGCAATGTAATACATTAAAATATATCTATCCCATTTTGCTCCCTTTTTACTGGTCATTGACCAAAATAAATATACGTATGTACTGTATGAAAGTCTAAACAGTATCCAGGCATGGGGGAAATTGTGAGTTATTCACATTCTTTACACAGCATTTTACTTCTAGACTTGTGCAAGTGACTACATCCATGACAATTATGCTTTTTGTCATACAAACAGGACAGGATGAAAGCTCAAATAGATGTAGGATTCTATCAGTGCTAATGAGGAAGATCAATTCCAGCCCCATCACTCATCTGGAATATTGTGTCCAGTTCTGGGCACCACAATTCAAAAAGGACATTGAGAAACTGGAACGTGTCCAAAGGAGGGCGACTAAAATGGTGAAGGGTCTGGAAACCAATGTAAAGTCGAAAGCTTTCATGGCCAGCATCCATAGTTTTTGGTGGGTTTTTCAGGCTATATGGCCATGTTCTAGCAGAGTTTCTTTCTGATGTTTCGACAGCATGTGTGGCTGGCACAACCTGCAAATGGTTTACAAACTGACCAAGAAAATCCAGCAAATGCTTCGCTCAGCCAAGGACCAGAGAGACCCTCTCACAGCGGCAGGAGTTTACCGTATACCATGCAGCTGCGGACAAGTCTACATAGGGACCACCAAACACAGTGTGCAAACAAGAATCAAGGAACACGAGAGACACTGCAGACTGGGCCAGCCAGAAAAATCAGCAGTAGCAGAACATGCCACAAACCATCCTGGGCATAAAATACTGTTTGAAAACACCGAAGTTCTGGACCATGCCAACCACTTCCTCAGCTGCTTGCCTTCAACTACTTTGCAAGTAAAATGAGAGTTATAGGCAGCTGCTACTTGCCAAGAAGACCAAAGCATGATTAGAGTCAATCATAACCATTTGTTGTCTAAGCTGATTTCTGATTCTTTTCTGATCAGTCCTGCCAGGAAAGGCAGAAAGAAATGGAAGATAAACTGCTAACACACCAGCTCCCTACTAGCAAGCAGCTGAGGAAGCCTATGCTTCAGTTTACATCAGTGGAATCCTATATGTCTTTACTCAGAAGGAAATCCCAATTAATAAAACTAGCAGGGCTTTACTTCTGGATTTGCAGTAATACAGCTTAAACCTAAGGTGTATTTAATTAATTAAGCATTGGCAAAAGGACATTATATCAACCCCATAGTGAATATTGTTTTGGAATCCCCTCTTCCCAATAGTTTTATGGAATTTTGAACTTAGTGGGACTCTGGAGTGAGTGGGAAGAAGTTGGATAACACACAATGCTGTCAAATGCGAAAGACCCCTATGTCTTTCCATGTGAAAGACCCCTATGTGAGCAAAGGGTCTCTAACTCCACTCACCACAAAACAAGACATTTGTTTTTGAAACACTGCCCTTCTCCCTCCAGATCTCTTTGACAATCACTGATCTAAAAACCAAAATGTAATGCTTAAGGGTAAAATTCTATGTCACAAGGAAGGAAAAAATGCCATTTTGAAAAGATGTTGATACAAGACATAGTGCTTTGAATCCACCTATTAAAAAAACAGAGATCCTGTTTATACTGCCAGGAAAAACTGACATCCAGTTTACAGTGAAAACAGATTCCAAAAGAAGAACACAGATCAGTTACAGGATGTGTGGTTCTGGTTGCATTTTATAGATGGGACTTTACACATTGTGAAAAAGAGCTGAATATTCACATTTTGTACAAATTACTGATTCTGTTCACTAGCACTTATAGCTAAAGGTAGCACAGTAAGTCACTGAATATATCTGTTTAATTAAACAATACTATGGGAAAAGTGCCTTGCCACTTTTCATACTACGGGTAAACAAAATAGGAGAAAATTACCAAACCTGAAAGAAAATCTCACAAAACTTGGACAGCATTGACTACATTTTAAAGCAATATAGGAGGAAAACTCACACATCTGGAACAAACATCGAAATGGCTGACCAATCTAATTTTATATCAGAAATATTCCCTTGCATGCCATAGTACCAGCACAAAGGCCAGCCATTTAACAGCACTGCCAGTTGACTCATGAGAAACAGTTGACTGCATGCATAATCAATTCTCTACTGGAAGTTACCCTGTCTGCTGTACTTCAGGCAAATGAAAAACTTCATTACCGCATACCAAGCAGATTTCCAGAAAGAGGGACATGCTGAATTAGGGTATAATGAGAGAGCTGTCAGCTTTCACTGCATCAGAAAGGAAAACAGGAAAACACTTCCTGGGGGTTTTAAAATTACACTTCAAGAACTATTACTCCTAAATGGCAGCTCCATCTTGTAAAAAAAAATGCTACATGCAAGACCAAAGGGCAAAGAAACCCTACTGTTCCCCTCATCCCATCCCCCCCATTACTCACACTGTTAATAGGATCAATTGGAATAAGCCATAAGGTTATCAGAAATTTCTAGTCATATGTCAATAATGTTCTCTGTACTAGCTTAATGATGCAGAACAACAAAGAGGAAATAATTTTGCCAACTTCACAGGCAAGTTACAAAGAAATCGGTAATTGCTTGCTTTAATCTTCCAAATGGATTTCTTTAAAGGAAATGAAAAGAATGTCAGGACTTTGAATTTTAAAGTCAACCCCATACTCCAAGAGCAACAATCCAACCTAAAACTTTACTTGTACCAAAATTGCAATTCTACAGTAGAATTAAGTTTGATCTTCAAATCACTTTCTTATTAGAATTGCAGTGAAAGTGCAAATTCAGAGGAAACATTAGGATTTTGTCATATCACTATAGATACTGCAACACCATAATATATTTGAGAAATTGTACACATTTATTTATTCAATTTACATCCCAATATGGGACATGTAGAAGTGTTTTCACACTAACAGTATAATAAAGCTTATCAGATGGCAACTAAGCATGTAGTTATTATTTTCCATTCAATATGACGCAGAATTGTGCACTACTTCAGATATGGTACACAATAGTCTAAAACAGGGATTCCCAACTTTTTTTTTTTTTTTTTACTTGCTGAGCCCTTATTACTATGGTGGAGTCCCTTAGAAGTGTCTTACAAGTTTAGGAGTATATATAAGAATATATTCTTATTCTTTAATTTCATTCAATTTTTATTTCTTTCATTTTCCTGGAGTGGTGGCAGAGCACCTAGGAAGTTCACACGAGTCCTAAGGGCTCCTTAGAGCACAGGTTGGGAACCCCTGGTCTACAAGGAGGGGGGGATAGAAATGCCACTATACTAAGTTCTCTCACAATTCAGCTCATAGGCTTACATGTGAGGGTCATTCTTTTCTGACTGAGGAACACTTTGTATTTTGTCCCTCCTCCCCACCCACTGGCAAACTCTTGTGCTTTAGAGGCATATTATTTAAAATCTAGGCCTAAATCCAATTGTTTGTCCCAGCAAGAATAGAGCTGGGTGCATTAAAACTACACAATTATAGCATTATTATTCCATTTTAACTGCCATGGTTCCATCCTATGGAATCCTGATGTTTATAGTTTGGTGAGGAGCTCTCTGATGGAGAATTCTAAACTGTTGTTGTTGTTAAGTGTCTTTGAGTTGATCCTGACCCATGGCGACTCTATGGATGAGACATCTCCAAGATTCTCTATCTTCCACTACTCTGCTTAGGTCCTATAATTCATACCAGTGACCTCTTTAATAGAGTCCATCCATCTGGCATGCAGTCTTCCTCTCTTTCTGCTTTCTTCTACCTTTCCTAGCATTATTGTCTTTTCCAATGAGTCATGCCTTCTCATGATGTGGCCAAAGTACGACAACATCAATGTTATCATCTTGACTTCCAGGGAGGCTTCAGGCCTGATTTGTTCTAGAACCCATTTGTTCACTTTCTGACTGCCCACAGTATCCGTAGCACTTTTCTCCAGCACCACATTTTAAATAAATTTATTTTCCTCTTATCCACTTTCCTCACTGTCTAGCCCTTGCATCCATACATGGTAATAGGGAATACAGTGGATTGTACAATTCTAGGTTTCGTGCTCAGTTGTATATCTTTACATTTTAGGATCTTTTCTAGTGCTTTTACAGCTGCTCTCCCCATTCCCAGTCTTCTTATCTCTTGACTGCAGTCCCCATTCTGATCAATGTTTGATCCAAGGTATGGGAACTCTTTTACTATTTTGATTTCCTCATTGTCTAGGAATTCTATATACCCCTCCCTAAACTGCCAGCCACAGGATTCAATAACACAATTGCAGTCCTTGGAAAGATCAAAGTCTCCCCCCCCACCACCTCCGCTGTTCAATTTCAGCTGGGCTTGATGGTGTCTCCTTCACCCCAGCACCACTAATTCCACACACACACCACTGTTTGTGAAGAAAGCAAATGCATATGACACTCTTATAGTTTCTCTTTTCTTCTGAATTCAAGAACACTCTCCTCCCTTTTCCTGATCTTGATCCTCCTACACCACAGATAAAAGTAAATAGTGTGGGAGGGAGTTGATCTTTCCCAGCACAATAACATCATTTAGCATTAAAGCTGGAGAGGTTTTTAAATAAGAACAAGAACAACAGGCAGTCAGGAGAGGGGAAGAGATGGCAAATAGGGCAAAAACATCCTGAAAACAGGGAAGAGAGATGAACTGGACATCAATCATCACAGCCCATATGACAATCTATCTGTTGTTTAAAAACAAGATAGGTGCAAAATACGTCAGAAGACTGGTGGAGAGGAGAAAGTTGATTACATGGTTTTTTAAAAATGGGAGGTACAGCAATAAATACATCACCTGCTGGCACATTTGCCCCATGAAGAAGTCCCCTTAGGGCCCTTTTCACACCACACAAATACACCATGAGCCAACTTTTAACTGTCATGGCTGCATTCTATGGAATCCTGAGATTTGCAGTTTAGAAAAGGGTGGGGGTACTTTTATTAGATTTTTCTAACATCCAATATTTATTTATTTTTTAAAAAGTCATCCTTAAGTTTTACACAAACCAACTTACAAAATAAAGCAGCAATAACAACAACTACCTTATAAATGAATACAATGAACTACAGAAATGACAAAGGAAAAAAAAAGGGGGGGGATTTACAAACCAACAAATCCATTCATATACTTCCTTACCTACAATACAGTACTTGGTTTTAATACTTCCAGCATATTGTCTCTCTCTTCCATAAAGTAAAAAACCATTTCCTGGTTGTTTTTTCTTTTCTCCTTCTTTTTACTACTAGAGAGTAATTTTTCTCTTTCTTCCTTTCCCCTCACTTCCCTTCGTCCCCCTCCCTCATTTTTTAAAAATTCTTAAATCTTAATTCTTAATCCCAAATTTGCCAAATCTACCAATTTTTATTCAAATACATTAAACAACATTAAACCATATCACTCATTATATAATCTGAGATTAGGCAAAGACCTCCTCTTTCCTTTGCATTTTGAACCACTTTGAATTATATCTTCATTTTTTTTTCCAGACCAAAGAAAAGAGAGATATCCCTCTGCCACTCCCTGAATGGAACCTCCCTGTAGTTTATAGGAATTGTTTGGAAGATAAATAGGGGTATTTAGAATTCCTAGCCAGAGAGGTCTAGTGTCTCCAAACTGCAAACCCCAGAATTCCATAGGATGCAGTTATGGCAGTTAAAGTAGAATTATAGTGCTATAATTTTAGTATGAGAGTGTTCTTATTTTCCATCACAAGAAGGATTGCTGGAAAGATCTCTCCTTCTTGTTCTCCCAGTAAAAAAGGTTTGATGGATCAGAAACTATCTGAAGATGGAATGAGTTATGCTGTTTGAGGCAAGCAACCTTTTGATCTGATCCAGAGAATAATCATAACTGTTAGGTTTTTTCCTTGCAGAATGCCAAGGTCTGTGAAAAACATCTGTTCCTACTAGGACTCAAGCTCCCCTTTCTCCTTCAGCAATAACTGCAACTTTATCTTGGTGCCCCTTTGAGGGGAAGTACCAAAAAGCTGCCACCACTGGTGTTTTCCAACCCAGGCATTCAAAAAGGCCAGAGATGGTGCTTCAATGGAGAGAGTAGATGGGATTTACTTCTTTTAGGTTCTCCTGGGATGGACTAAGCTCTCTCTTTTCACCACTCTACTCAGAGAAGGGGATGGTTCCTTTTTAAAGTATAAAAGTTAAAAAACAGGACTTACATTGAAATTGGATAATGTAACCCAAGGTTTTTGGACTGATTTTTATGACCCACAAATTAAAAAAACACTATTCTTTTTACCTGAGAGAACACCTCTCTAGGAATCTCCAGGTCCTCCAGTGCAACTCTATTGTCAACATCTGCCAGACGTTGCTCACAGAATCATGTTGGAGGACCTACTTTCTCTAAGAACTTACAAGTTCTTCAGCACAACTCTATGTTCAACTACCAGCAGTGTTGCGCTGGAGGACCTAGAGATTCCTAGAGAGAACATATTAATCAAAACTGCAAATAATCAAATCCACAAAAGTCAAAGCTGCAAATGTGGAGGGCCAATTGTACACTGCTGCTGCTGCTGCTGCTGCTCTTACTATTATTGGTCTAGCTTGGCAGTGCTGAAACACCAAAGGACAGTCTTGCTAAACACCTATCAGTGAATTGGTCAGGCTGCAAACTCTATCTTGAGACTCAGTCTGCTTTTTGGACCTTTCTGTCCACTACCACTACAGCTTGGCAATTACTATTTTGGACTATAGCCCCCTGAATCCAATCGCAACAGAAACTGTAGCCCTAGAAAATAAGTTCACCAAGTTCTGCTTCAATCATCCCATATATTTTGTACTACATAGGCGGGGTACAGACCGCCGCTTTGCGGCAGTCCGCCGCCGCCGCCATTTGCTCCGCGCGGGAGCCGCAGCAGCCAAACCGTGCGACTCCCGCGCGGAGCAAAAAAGAAGCTCCATTTCGGAGCTTCTTTTTGCGGCGCCTCAATGACGTCGCGAGGCGCCTGGCGCGGACTCGCGACGTCATAGGCGCCGCAACACGTCTGGACGCTGTGCGTCCAGTACGTAAAGATGGCGGCGCCCATGTAAAAGGGGCGCCGCCATCTTGTACGTATACAATACGTACTAGGGTTAGGGGGGTGCGGAAGCACCGCCCCTTCCTAACCCTAGTACGTATTGTATACGTACTAAATGGCGGTTTGTATCCCGCCCCTGTCTAATGAATTCTGGTGAACTTGACACATACAACCTTGTAGCCTTTTGATTTAGTATTACAAGTGGTGACTGAGACCAGTGACAAGATTCAGACAACTTTTAAGCTTAGGTACTCTGGTAACTCTTTAAGTCTGGAAGCACATGAATGTTGCTATTTTATTTTGCCAACTTGAATTGGAAGCAAATCTGGATTATTTCAATCTCGGGAATCTTTAATAGGAGTACTTAAAAAAAATTTCAGCCTTCAAGTTAATATTACAACCTTTTCAAGGTTGTCAGTTCTGATTTGGTGCCTTAAAAGAGACAGGAATATACATCCCTTAAATTCTTACAGCTTTCACATTCCTAAAAATTATTAAGCACATTACAGTTCAAAGGAAATGGAGTAAGCAAGTGGAAATCAAAGAACAGTTCAAGCATGCATGAAAATAATGAAAGGACACGCAGAACGAATGACTATTTCTGCCTGGTAGTTACAGGCAGAATGTTGCCATTAACACCTGCATATTTAAAGATATATTGCATTGTAAACATCAAAATAGTAATCACTATGAACTCTCCAAACCTATCTGAACCTTATAATTTACTAGTAGTCCTGTACTAACCTGCCCTGTTTTTTCTATTTTTATCCTTGCAAGACTAGTTCTACTCTTAATGATCTCTTGTGGGCCACTGGTAATATAAAGAACAATATTTATGGTAGTTCCATGTAATTAAAACCAGCATGCTTAACTTTTAAACAGGTCAGGCTCAACTATTCCAATGAAGTCATTAATGTCTAGTTTAGAAAAAAGCCAAGTGAGGTGAGACATGAGAAAGATGTATAAAATTAAGCATGGTGTGGAGAAAGTGAAAAGAAAGATGGTTTTCTCAGGCTCGTAACTCTAGAAACTGAGATCATTCAACAAAGTTGACTTATTAATTCTTCATACAGTGGACAGTTAAATTATGCCATTTGAGGTTACAAAAGTAAATCTGGTTACCATGAACCTGGAGAAACTGTCTTAACAGCTCAGTGGAGGAACAGATTCTTAGCATACAGAAGGTCCCCACATTCAATCCCCAACTTTTCCAGGCAGGAGCAGGAAATAATTCTGTCTGAAACCTTGGAGATTCAATGCTAGTCAGAGCTAAGTGCTAGACTAGACAAGATGTCACTTCTGGTCACCATTTTGATCTGTTTGTGGATGGAGGGTTCCATTCTGCAAGATGTTTTGTGGGGCTGTTGACCAATATCTTTGGCTATTTCTCTGAGGAGCAAGAAAAAGCTATGCTGACTACAAGGAAGCAACATGATATAAACATACTAAAAATATCAGTGGCGTACAGCTTTCACAACCTGGTGATTTCCAGACACGTTGGACTATGACCCCTATTACTCTATAAGTATGTTTATGGATGACATGAGTTGCAGATTAACACATCTAGCGAACACCAGGTTCAGGAAATCTGGTTTAGTTAATTGTTTTGCATTTCATTACCAGCTTTTTAAAAATGATTTTCTTCTGTTCCCAAACCTCCCTTGCATCTCATCCAAATCTCTTCATACTACTACACTATACACTGTAATCCTGGGCACATTAAACATAATTTAACATCTTGCCTAGTGACAGTTTTGAGACACCGGCATGTGGCCAGCTTGCAACTGATACCACAGTTTAAATACCTTCTCAGCAAAGTTACACATTAACTTCAGAATACTCTGGGATTAAATATGTTTTTGTTTCAGTTACAAAGCTAATGAAAACCAAATGTCAGCATTTGTTTTCACTTGTGTAATGCACTGGGGATTTCACTTAAAAGGGAAAGGTTTGAATAAACTTCCATTCACTTAGATGAACATATAGCCGGCACTAAACTATGCAGAGATATGACTAATTATAGACAAACTTTAATACAAGGAGAAATATTTATGCCCCTAGCTAAAATTGCTTCAGCCACACACTATGAAAATATCCAAATCATTAGCAACATTACTTTGAGCATAAGCTGTCTACAGTCTACTGAGTTCCACAAGTAGCTCAAAAATCAAAAGTTGTTCCCTGAAAAAAAGAGAGCCACAGTGCAACCGTGTACATGTCTACTCTAAAGAAATTCAGAGTTCTTTGCTGCTTACTCCCAGGTACATGTGTACAGGGTTGTATTCTCAAGCCTGTTAACATCTTGGCGAAACAGTTAAAGTCAAACACAAACTACTCTGAGCAGCATCAAGTTCTCCACAACATGCTGTTAACAAATGTATTGTTTCTGGCCCCTATCTCAAGATGTTAGAATTGGCTCCACCTGTTTCTAAGCACTGTTACAAATGTTTCCATTATAAAGTCAATGGCAGCTGTTGAGAACAATCAAAGTCCAGGCGGTTAATTAATGATTATAAGATGGTTCCAAAAAAAAGTTTTATACTACAAAAGCTTCATATTATGAAAAATATTTTATTTAAATATCTATATATGGTTTTTTCCACCTTACAGTCTATAAAACAACTCACAATAATAACATTCAAACATGCCAGTGCAATGCAAAGATCAGCACAGAAAATGATTCATACAGAGAATACAGAAAATGAGGTGGGGGAAAAATCAAGAAGATAAAAGCTGCATCACCAATACAATACAAATATGCACTGTTTTAGCCAAAAATAGTAAGATGGCAAAGCAGATAAAGGAGCAAGCACCAAAGCATCTATTACAATTCGTGGTTCACAAAGCAGTTTTGATTTAGTACCTAAGTCAACATACAGGCAAGTCTTGATTTATATCAGGGTTGCATTCCTGGACTTGCAATGTAAATTGAGACTGATGTAAATGGAGGGAGCCAGTTCCACAGGGAATCGCTGGAGACTGAGGGATGAGTTCCAACAGTGCTGAAGTAGCCACAAAGGTAGCTATGTTACTCCATCCACCACCAATTTTAAAGCACAAAATACCAGAACTTACCTTTTCCAAACTCCTTCCTTCCAGACAATAGGATTCCAGTTGCTCACTCACTCACATGCATCCCCACACCCCTAAGCAAGCAAAGGTAACCCCTTGCAGCCACCCCAAAACTCCAGGCCCCAGTTTCTTCCTCCTTTCCAAGCAGGCATATGACAGCAAAATTCCAAAATTTTCCTCTCCCTCATCCTAAACAAAAGAAACCCCTGCCTCAATCTGGCAAAGGAAGTTCCTTCCAGCAATGCCAGCCCTGCACTTTCTTTCTCTCTGTATGCACTGTATAGGGGAGAAGCTTGTTTGTTTGTTTGTTTGTGGGAAAATATGATATATTTGAAATGTTGTAAATTGGGGTAATGCAAATTGAGACTTGGCTGTAAATGGCTAGTGCCATTTATCCTGGCCACTGCTACCCTGGCTGACTGTTGCTCCCAACCCAAAAAGTTAAATGACTTAAGAGAAAGTACAATTGGCCCTCTATATCCAATTCTTTAACCACAGATTCAAGCATCCACAGCTTGAAAATATTCAAAAGAAGTATAAATTCCCAATAGCAAACCATGAATTTGCCATTTTCTTTCAGGGATACCATTTACTATGCCATTGTATTTAAGGTATTTGGAGGTTTTTAAACAGAGGTTGTATAGGCATCTGCTGGGAATGCTTTGATTGTGAGTCCCTGCATGGCAGGAGTTGGACTGGATGGCCCTTGAGGTCTCTTCCAACTCTAGGATTCTATGATTTTATCAGTCTAATGGGACTTGAATATCCACAGATTTTGGTATCTATGGGGGATCCTGGAACCAAATCCCAGTAGATAGCAAAGACTCACTGTACTTGTGTTGTGGCACAGGACTTTCCTAGGAAGGGCTAAGTACACACATATCAAAAAGGATGAAAAAGCAAAACAAATGGCAACTATGGTGGGATACAGACTGCCCACAAAGGGCAGTCTCCCGCTGCCCTGGTTTGCTGCATGAGGGAGCTGCAACGGACAAACCGCGCGGTTCCCTTGCGCAGCAAAAAGAACCTACAAAAAGCAGGTTCTTTCTGCACCGCAGTTGTGACGCCGCAAGGCACCAATGGCGCACTTGCAGTGTCACAAAGGCGCTGGGACGTGCGGACGCTAGGCATTCATCACATCAAAATGGTGGCGCCCGTATGTACAGGGCACCGCCATTTTGACGCCCTCATCACATGCGAGGGGTGAGTCACGTCTGAAAGTGCCGCCCCTCTCACGTAACGACAGCACCCTGTAGGGCCCGTCTGTCCAGCGCCTATGTTAGCAGTTATTATAGACTTTCATGCTAATATGATAACTTTGCCTGATTTTAATCCAGAAAAACTGATAAACATACATAAATGTCTATTCAAAGCCTCTCAGTGCTCCTTTGAGGGGAAGTGCCAAAGAGCTGAACATTTTCTTGTTCAGGCATTCAAAAAGGTGGTGCCATGGCAAGGAGTAGAAAAGGTTGGTGCTCCTGGGACACAGCTCTCACCTTTTGCCACTCTGTTCCAAGATTGGCATGGTTCATTTTTTGGATAAGTACTTACTTTAACCTGTTGATAAGTATTTACATTACAGTACTTACATTGACCCATGGATAAATCAACCAAAGTTTTGGGGGTCAATTATTTGACCAGAATTTCTAGACTTATACATGAACAATACAATATTTTATGCATTTTGGTTGTCCCAATAAAGGCATCACAGTTTTGTGGATGTTGAATATTAGGGTATTCTCCTTCTTTGTGGAGCTTTCCTGAAGGCATTATCTTCCCAGTATCTTGCTCCCGCCAACCAGGACTGAGTGAAGAAGAAGGACCTCAGCAAACAAAACAAAAAATGTCCATGTGTTGTAACTACTGCCCTCTATATGTACATTACTTTCATGATTCTGTTATGGATTGGGGTCTGGAAACATATCTAAGTCCTATTTACTTGCCACTTGTGTGAAAATGGCAAAAAGAGATAGCAGGGCCAGGTATCTACCCTGCCCCAAAACTGCACCACTTTTCTCCACAAGTCAGAAAGTGGGAGAAGAAAAGGGATGACTGTACTTGTAGAGGGTACATGGTTTAAAACTCCCTATAATCAGAGTTCTAAATCATGTACATAGTTTCCAGAAGCCTAGGAGGAAAGACTCCTTTCATCATGGACTTACCATAGGAGTACTCCATGGGTCTGGTTCTAGTTGTTGAAAGATTTTTGCATTCTCTTTCCCCCTCCTTAGATAGATAGGGATTTTCTGCATGCTATCTCTTCTTTCTCTCTCTCATTCAAACTAACCATGTGAATTAGGTCACTCCCCCTTTAGAGAAGTACAGACGTTTTCTCAAAGATTTTCTCATGAACTGTTGGTTTTCCAACTTCTTCCTCTTTCAACTTTTTTTTTGAAAGATGGTGAGATAAAGATTTTTTTTCTCTACCTGAACTCTTCACTAGCAAATTGGGATATAGCTTTTATGTATATATAGATTAAAGCCATTAATAAACTTTTGTTTGAACTACAAGCTACTTGTGTTGTTTTTGGAGTCAGTTTCAGTTCTTAGGGAAGAATAGTTAGACAAAGGCACATTTCTGCTACTCTGCTAATTTAATTTCCTTAGGAAAACTCATTAGCTCTTTTGGTTTTTCCTACCATCTGTATGCCGATGACACCCAGTTGTATCTTTCCGCCCCTGACCTTTCTCCAAGGCTTCAACAGCAAGTCTCGTCCTGCCTCACAGCTGTCTCGCAGTGGATGCGCCATCGGCATTTGAAGCTCAACATGTCCAAGACGGAGCTTCTTGTCTTTCCTCCTAAGTCCACCCTTCAACACTCCTTTTCTGTCTCTGTGGACAACATTTCTATTCAACCAGTCCAGCAAGCCCGCAGTCTTGGTTTTATCTTTGATTCTTCTCTGTCATGTATCCCTCAGATCCAGACCACAGCCAAGTCTTGTAGATTCTCTTTATACAATATTGCCAAAATCCGACCATATCTCTCCGCCTCTACTGCCAAGATCCTGGTCCATGCCCTAGTGATCTCACAACTGGATTACTGTAACGTCCTCCTGGCTGGGCTTCCTCTTTCTCACCTCTGTCCTTTAATCTCTGTCCAGCATTCAGCTGCATGCATTATCACTTCCAACCACCGCTCTGACCACATCTCTCCTGTGTTGGCATCCCTACACTGGCTCCCCCTCCCTTTCCGCATTCAGTATAAGCTCCTGCTGTTGACATTTAAAGCCCTCCATGGACTGGCCCCTCCTTACTTATCAAATCTTCTTTCTCCTCACCTTCCCACTCGGGCCCTCCGTTCTGGTAGTCAAGGTCTGCTATCTCAGCCCAGGATTTCCTCTGCCCCATCCCGGATTCGCCCCTTTTCACTTGCTGCCCCTCACTCCTGGATCCTTCTTCCCCCACAAGCAAGAGCCATCACTTCTTTAACCAGCTTCAAAACGGAGTTGAAAACCATCCTGTTCAGAGAAGCCTTCCCGGGCATTGCATAATTGTCGCTTACTATTTGATGTTCTTTTGGTGCCTGTTTATCAAACCACTTCCTGTATTGCTATGTACTGTATATGCATTATCCTACTTGAGAGTATGTATTTTCCCTGGAAAATGATTAACCATCCATTATGAAGCCAAGCCCTCCCTCCAGTTCATCTCCCTTGGTCCAGGCCTTGGAGGTAGAGAGGAACTGCTGGACCTCTTACCCTTTCCCTCCACCACTCCCTTCTCCTTCTGTGTCATGTCTTTTTAGATTGTAAGCCCGAGGGCAGGGAACCATCTAACTAAAAAGATTGTATGTGCAGCGCTGTGTAAATTTACAGCGCTTCATAAATAAAGGTTAATAATAATAATAATAATAATAATAATAATAATAATAATAATAATAATAATATAGATTAAAGCCATTAATAAACTTTTGTTTGAACTACAAGCTACTTGTGTTGTTTTTGGAGTCAGTTTCCGTTCTTAGGGAAGCATAGTTAGACAAAGGCACATTTCTGCTACTCTGCTAATCTACAGGTAGACTCTAACAGGCTTGGCTTTGATATTTAAATATTTTTGTTTCCTTACCAAAGGCTGAAGCCTTAGGAAACTTCAATTACCCTACACTAGTAGGCAAATCAGGAAGCAGCAGTAGAAAACACTGTTGCTGTGAAACTGATGTACAGTTAAGAAGAGTGGAAGGGAGAAAGATCTGAAGCTGTGGACTATTGATCTCACACACACACATTTTGTTCATGAAGTTTGTGCTAAAGAGGGTGTGTGTGAGCATTTAGATACAAATGTGTACTTGGGAGGAAAATGTGTAGTTTGAAAACTGCTAAGGTGCAGTTGGGAAAATGGGAGGAAAATTAGACATATTGTTTATTAAACCCATATATGAAAGTGTTTGATCCAGCAATCTTGGTGAAATGCAGAGAAGTCCAATTTTGTAGAGGTACTAAAACTGGCAGCACAGATTTGATGAGGCAGCAGGAATGGCTCTTGCCCTGGTGGAAGTATAGCTGGAATTTTAATCAGTGTATGAGAAACTGGAATGTCCTGCTAGTTAATGAACCATGGCAGATTTATAAATGATTTGTGTTGCTGTTTAGTCGATAAGAGCTCCTGATTCCTGTGGAGAAATTAGCACAGATACAGGATATTAATATGCTTTTTTGTTGTTTTTAGTGTGGAGGAATGTATGCAGTTGGAATATCTGCTTTTAAAAAAAAACTGGGAGGCAGTGCCCCATCTTATTGGAAACAGGAATGCTATGCTGATTTTTTCTCCATCTGTCTTGAGGCAGTCTGTCTCAAACATGATGGTCATTTCTGACATTAACTTTTAAGTTAAGCAGGTATACACATTCTTTTCTACCACTGGATGAGGAAGAACCCAGCAATCAAAGAGGCAAAGAGGCATTTTGCTAGGCAAATAAACCTGTTCATAAAGGTCAGGATTCACTTGGAATCCAGCTTGTTCTAATGGCTGAGGTAGATTCACTGTGGGATACTGAAGGATTTACATATGACAGCATTCTTTAACAGATTCCTGGGTCATCCAGAGGTTTGCCAGGTTTTATTCAGTAAAAAAACTGCCTTCTACAACATTTTAGGATTGGCACAGTTAATATTCCAGGCAGCTGCTGAAGATATGAAGCAGTACGTTTTTGGCACAAGATCTAAAGTGATGAAGAAACCCACTGTGGATTTTATCTAGTTCTGATGTATTTCCAGTGTAAGTGCCTTTCGGAGTGATATTCTATAGCAGTTGTCAGGAAATATATAATTTTTCACATGCTCTTCCCTAGCAATGCTCTACCAGCCTGCAACATATTTCACAATCAATCATTTGTTGTCTGGGACTAGCAGATAGCAGGAAACATGTTACCAATAACCTTCCAGAAATCGGGTGGTTTTACTCATGCCTGAAATATTTTAGAACAGAAAAAAACAATCCCTGTAGGAAAATGGACTAGGGGTGTATCCACACTGTGTAATTAAAGCAGATTGACAGTATCTTGGGATTTATAGCTTGGTGAGGTATTCAGCCTGGTCTATCAGATAACTTACAAATCCCAGGATCGTATGATAGAGTCATGGCAGTTAAAGTGGTGTCAAACCACTTTAATTCTGCAGTGTGTATACACTCTAAATGTTAGAGAGTGGTTCCTGTTCATATCTGGTCTGTATTTTATTAATTTGGATGCACAGACAACCAACCATTACAAAATAATAATAATAAATAATAATAAAATTTTATTTGTACCCCGCCCTTCCAAATAGATCAGGGCGGCTTACAGAATGCACCGTAGTGCAACAATATACAAAAGGTCATGTCCCTCTGCCAATGGAAAGTTCCGTAATGCCCTGCCTCCAGGATGCTGGCATGTCCTCTGAGTCTGAAGGCTGTGGCTGCATCAGCACTACAGAAATCATCCAGTTTGACAACACTTCAACTGCCATGGCTCAATGCTGTGAAATTCTGGGGACTGTAGTTTTGTGAGACGTTTAGCCTTCTCTGACAAAGAGCTATGGTGCCACAGCAAACTACAGTTCCCAGAATTTCATAGCATTCAGCCATAGCAATTAAAGTAGTGTCAAACTGGACTATCTCTACAATGTAGATACAGCCCGCTGTATGCAATAGGGCTTACTTCTGAGTAGACATCCAAAGGTTTGAGCTGTTCATTTTCTCCATGTACACTAAAACACACTAATATAATTACAGTGCAATATTGAAAACTCAAGCATTTAATTAAGTTATAATTTCAATTGGCATTTCATACATTTATGGGTTTAAACTAGAGATGATTTAAAATAATTTTTCCACAAGCACCTAATAAAAGGCAAAGAAGTCTTGAGAGAGAGCTAACCACAAGAGAAACAATGCTGATAGCAATACTTCAGAGGGCACATAAAAATGTGTGTGGTTTCCATCTTAAAATAAGTACCCATTATCATCTAGGCTATAAATACACAGGAGTAAAAATGAAAGTTGTTTGAGGTAAGGGTGGTTTCTGCTCAAAGAGGTCTACTGTATTTGTGTTTTCTTTAGAAGAGTCAGCTATCCTGAAATAGTCTTCTTTCCATTTTGTTAGTTAGAGAATATAAAAACTTAGGAGACCATAAGTAAATCACAGGCATTTTGAAGTAGTGCCTGATGTCAACTTGAGGAGGGAGACCATTTTTATGCCATAGAAGCACTATAGGCAAAACAGTATTCAGAAGTGAATGTAAGCCAAAGTGAAAACTTATATTTTAAAAACATTTTTGGATGAAGAAGCACGCCCATTGTGAAAGCATCTCTGAAGCCAGTGTGACACATTAGAAAGCAAGCATGGACAAGTTTTGAAAACACAGCAGTTTACCTCATGGAAGGCGAGTTCCAAAAAATGTAAAATTGCAGTTTTAAGATGATTTACTAGCTATAGTGAAGTCTGTGAGACTTGCTTGCAAGTATTAACATTTTACCTTTCTGGTTGTACCTCACAACACATCTATATAAAAACTGTCAATGAAATATTCAATTCTATAGCAGCTCAATGCTAGGTACACTATTTGTGAATACCTCTTTTTGGAAACTATGGGAGAATTTCAGAAGACCATTGTACAGAATAATTACAAACCTTAGGCTGTTATCTTATGTAATTAGCGTGTTCACTAATCTGATCAAATCTTTCTTCCTCTTTCAACTATAATTTTAAAATTCCCGTCAGTCTCAAGTAAAGCTATTCATTAAGATACCATTCAAAGACATAGCAGTGTTAGTCTGGAAAATCAGTATACAAAGGGATCTTGTAGAAACTTGGAGACCAACTGAAAGAAAGAGGTTGGTAGCATGAACTTTCATAGACTTGAGCCTACTTCCTCAGACCATGTTGAGCCTCACCTTTACACACACACACACACACACACACACATACACAGGGAGGTGGATTAGAATCAGAGATAGATACATAAAACTAGGCTATCTGAAAGAATTGCCGGCTCTCTGTTGTCGTTGTGTGCCTCCAAATCTTTTCCAACTTATGGTGACCCTAAGGAAAACCTATCACAAGGTTTTCTTGGCAAGATTTGTCCTTGTGGCCAACAGGTGGTGGTGACAGTATTTACGTACCTTCAAGTTGATTCTGACTTCTGGCAAACCTATCATAAAATTTTATTGGCAATTTTTATTTGAAGGAGGCTTGCCATTGCTCTCTTAGCTGAAAAAGTGTGACTTGCCCAAGGGCACCCAGTGGCTTTTCATGGTCAAGTGGGGATTTGAACCCTGGTCTCTAGAGTCATGGTCCAACGCTCAAACCACTATACTATACTGGGTTTCTGCCTTTCTAAATCTTTTATTTAATGTTTGGATGCCTCCTCCCCATTCAAACCTTAAATAGAAGGTAGAGAAACTGCCATGGTGCAAAGCAAAAAGCAACTACTGTGAACCTTCCACAGTCACTGGGGTTAGGAGCACAGCATCCCCATGAGAGTGGGAAAACCACAAATTAAAAAACAACAACATTAGTTTGTTTGTTTGTTTTACCTGAGAGAACACCACTCAAGGAATCTCTAGGTCCTCCAGGCAATTCTATGGTCAACATCTGCAGGATGTTGACCATGAAATTGCACTGGAGGCCATACAAATGCTTGGAGAAGTGTTCTCTCTAGGAACCTCTAGGTCCTCCAGCATAACTTTTGGTGAAAGCTGACCACAGAGAACATTTTCATACCAGCACTTACCGTAGGGTAAACTCTGGTAAAACACCAGTAAAATGTTTAGGAAGCGCATGTGTCCGAAAGCCTGATGCGCTTCCTAAACATCAGGGAATCATTCCTTTGCCTCCAGCATCCTTGAATCATTTGGGGAGCAGACATTTCCCATTAACAAAAACTTTGCATTAATGAGAAACGGCTGCTCCCCAAATGATTCAGGGATGTTGGAAGAGAGAGGACAATTCCCTGACATTTAGGAAGCATGTCAGGCTTACAGACACACACACTTGCTAAATGTTTTACTGGTGTTTTACCAACGCTGACCCCATGGTAAGCGCTGGTATAAGAATCTTCAGAATCACGCTGAAAGACCTAGAGATTACTAGAGAAAACATATTAACCAAATCCATGAATAATCAAATCTGCAAGTGGAGGGCTGGCTGTATGTTCAAGTGTCTTTGAAATATCAGATGATAGTTGACCAATCCGCTTCCTCCTGTCCCACCTTTGTACATCTTTACAACCAACCAGTAAGCAACATGAAGCTACAGGGTAAATTCAAGCTACTACTTGGTCGTGGCACTTGCCTCAAACTCACACACAGGCTCTGAGGATGGGACAAAGGGGTCATTCACACTTACTTTTTTGATCAAAGAGATCCACATCTCCACACTGATACAGAACCGATTCAGAATTGGTTCGATATTCCCAGTCTGTTTACCATGATCGAATCTCTCCATGGCATTTTAACCCTGTTGCTGTTCACATCTGCCACATTTCAATTTAAAATGGAGGCACCTCCATTTCTGCGAATGATGGAGTATGATCCAAATCAATTTAGCAACATAGTCACACTAACAAGATACATATCGTTTAAAAAGAACCACTAAGGGGTCCAGTGCCAAATGCACTAATTTAAGTGGGCTTTTCAGTCAATGCCCCCCTCCTAAACTGCATGGAAATAAACCAGTTCCACATTGGCTCATTTCCGTAGTGTGAATGAGGCCCAAAGATGGCCAGGGGCTCTAAGACTGGAAAATCACCATGTGCACCAGGCTTGCCAATCTCTCCCCAGTTCCTGAACAGTATAGCCTCAGGCCTCCTTAGTTGGTCTTTCTATGTTTCAAGGCAAGGGAAGAGAACCAGTTGTTTTCAGTCCAGGGAGGGAAAGAAAGGGAGGGCTCTATTTGAAAATTATTAGGATTATGATTATTTCTTACCTGCCTCTCTCCATGGATCATAGAATCCTAGAGTTTCAAGACACTTCAAGGGTCATCCAGTCCACCCTCTGCCATGCAGGAACTCAGTCAAAGCAACCCCAACAGATGGCCATCCAGCCTCTGTTTAAAAACCTCAAAAGAAGGGGACTCCACCACTCTCCGAGGGAGTGTGTTCCACTCTCAAACAGCTCTTACAGTCAGGAAGTACTTCCTAATGTGAAGATGGAATCTATTTTCGTGTAGTTTGCATTTATTGTTCTCCATGTCCTAGGAGACTATCACAAGGGGTAGGGAGCCAGGAGTAAAAGGCATACTCCCGGCAAAGTTGCATGATCACGGCGAAGGTTTCCACATACATCATTATCTGAGAGGACTTATCCCGGGAAGAACCAGGAATGTTCCATCCACACACCATTCATGAGTCCCATCAATGTTTTGTTGCTGGAGCATTCCTGGTTCTTCCCAGGATAAGTCCTCTCTGATCACAACATCGTCTGAAAATAGTTTTTTGTGGGGTTTTTTGGGCTATGTGGCCATATTCTTCAGATGCCAGCCACAGATGCTGGCGAAACGTCAGGAAGAAACTCTTCTAGAACAGGGCCACATAGCCTGAAAAACCCACCAAAAACTATGGATGCTGGCCATGAAAGCCTTCGACTTTGTCTGAAAATCTTTGCTGCAATCGCATGACTTTGCCAAGAAAATGCTTTTTGTTCCCCATGTGATAGTCTCCATAGTCTCTGGAGTAGCAGAAAACAAGCTTGCAACATCCTCAGTGCAACATCCCTTTAAATATATAGACAGAGCTATCATATCACCTCTTAACCTTCTCTTCGCTAGGCTGAACATACCCAGCTCCCATAGGCCTTTATCATACTAGAGGAGATCCCATGGGAAAATGGGAGTTAAAAGGAACGTTGGGTACTTACCGTGACACGTTCATTTCCTGCAGAGAAGGGTCCTGGCATCCTGTAATCTGGGTTTAGCTCCTCCTATTTGCTCCTGTAGGCAGGGACAATAAACAAAAGACCGGCCCCTATATAGGGAGGAGCTAGCCCCCCTGAGCCTCAGTCAATAACAAGCCAAGCGACTAGTAAGGTAATCAAGGAACTGAACTTCAGTAACCTCAGCTAAGGGTTAACTAGAACACCTTAGAAAAAACTAGTCCAAGAACAAACAAGAACTCAGAATACCAATCCAGCAACAACAAGAAGAACAAGGCAGGTCCACCAAGAGCCAGGCAGGGTCGGAGGCCGCAGGCAGCACCCGGGTGGGCAGGATGCCAGGACCCTTCTCTGCAGGAAATGAACGTGTCACGGTAAGTACCCAACGTTCCTTTTCCCAGCAGAGAGGGTCCTGTCCTCCTGTAATCTGGGATTTACAAAAGCCCTCTCGAACTGGGAGGGAGGTGCTGCTAGGAGACTGTGGCCCCCGACACAATCTGTTGGAGGAACCTCCTTTCAAATGACGCCTCAGCGGACTGAGACACGTCCAGTTTGTAATGTCTTATGAAGGTCGAAGGCGACTTCCATGTGGCCACCCTGTAAATATCTGACAGCGAGGCGCTAGTGGTCAAGGCTGCAGGGGTAGATGCACTCCTGGTTGAGTGCACCATCAACCCCTTGGGTGGAGTGAGGTCAAGAGTTCAGTAGCTCTTTTGAATTCAAGACCTGATTCACTTACTCAGAGTCGAGACTGGTACCTTGCACCCCAAAGAGCCCAGGCGAAAGGGAAGAAACATCTCAGATGACCTAAGGTTGAAGTCCTTTTGATGTAGATTTAGAGGGCTCTGCACACATCCAATGTGTGCCAGGTCTTTTCCAAGTCCTTCTTAGGACTGGGGCAGAATGAAGGCAGGAGAATGTCCTGTGACACCTGAAAGGCTGAGTTGACCCCAGGCACGAAGGTAGGGTCTGGATGAAGGCACACTGAGACAGGCCTAAAAATACACAAGTCTTTACATACCGACAGGGCCCCAGCTCTGACACCCATCTGGCGGAGGGAATGGCCGTGAGAAAGATGACCTTGAGGGAGAGGTGTTTGAGGAAGGCCTCCCAAAGGGACTTGATCGGCCCAACCGTCAGAGCCTCTAAGACCGTGTTCACATCCCAAGATGGAAAAACGATGTCTGGTGGGCAGGCCCTGTTGGAAAACTCCCCTCAACAGCCTCTTAATGTGAGGATGGCTGCCATTCTAGCTGCTCTCGTATGGAGCAGAAACGACGTGATGGCAGACACCTGCCTTAAAACCATGATAGGTCAAGTCCCTTCTTAATGTCATCTTGGATGGACTATAGCAGGTCAGCCACTGAAAACCTGAAGCAGTTGATGAGAACTTGCCCAAGCAGTGGATTATGTGATCAATCAGAATAGAATCTGATCTAATCTGGACCTATGGCAGCTTACAGCCTACCACTGATCACCTTGTCAACTGTTTATAGCAATGAAGGTGATATTAAGGTGATTTCATTTGTAGTAATTAAGACTTACCATTCTGAAAGAGGAATGTTAATGTCTGACTTCCAATTAAAATTTCAAAACAATGTGCAGTTCTTTACTGGAACATCTGTGAACCTGTGTAAAATAAGACTAATCCCATGGTTAGGCACAGAAGACATTGGATTAACCTTTATCTCGCAGACATTGGTGAGTCCATGCAGAAGCATAGATGCACTCTGTGTTAACAGGGCATGTGGTCAGAATTAAGTCTGATTTCATCTGAGGATGAACTAGTCTAGAGGCTTCAAAAATCACCCCAACTCCATGTAGCAGGCTATCCTCAACCTGTATGAAGGCTGAGGGGTCTCTCGGCTAAATGAACTGCTGATTAAGGAGACATGAAATGGGAACAGGGGGCTTGGCAAGGATAGCCCTCTGGTATCTAATTTTGAGGAGAGAGTTTTCTCCACAAAAGGGATCTGTCAAAGGAACACAAACCTAAATTTAAAATAGTATAGTGGGCCCTCAATATGTACTGGAGTTGGATTTAGGACTTTGCATGGATACCAAATCCATGGAAGCTCAAGGCACATAAAATATAATCACATAGTAAAATGGAGTCTCTTATATAAATAGTAAAATCATAGTTTGCTGTTTCGTATTTTTGTTTGTTTTTTGGAATATATATATATATATATATATATATATATATACACACACACACACACACACATACATATTTACAAGCTGTGGGCATATAGGTGGCTGGTGTAAGTCTCTATATGGAGCTGTATGGTATATTAAATCTGAGCATTTTTGCTAGCAGAAAACAAGGCATAGGCACTAGGAAATCCGTTTTTCCAGCCCCAAAGGTAGTAAACAATGGTGTTGTTTGGACCAGACCATGCCATGAAAACCCAATCAGGGATAAGACACTCACCCACACAGCAGCTAACCTTATGACCATAAAACCATAGAATCATGGAGTTGGATGAGACCACAAGGACCATCAAGTCCAACCCCCTGCCGTGCAGGAAATCACAATCAAAGCATGCCCAACAATATGCAAAGGAATTTGTAGCTTCCTGAGACAACTAAAAGAAAGAGATTGGCAGCCTGAACCTTCATGGCCTTGAGCCCAATTCATCATATGCAAGATAGACCTTGTAACAATAGGCCTATCCAGGGCAGGGAGCAGTAGAATGGCAAGCCCATCAGCAGGCATTCTTATTTAAAATGTAACTATCTAGACAAGGTAAGAGGCAATTGTGGTCTTTGTGGCAGAGTCCTCAGGGCTCTGCAGGATGTCTGAATAGGATTTGAAGCAGCCTCTTAGCAGAAAAAACTGACTATATTGTTTTAAAACACTCATGGAAGAACCATCTCATGGAAGAAACTGTGTTGTTTTTTGTTTCTTCCCTTTAACAGACATCTCTCCAAGAAAGAAGGGAAGGCAAGGAGAGCCACATCTTTTGAGGCTAGCTGACTGAGGTGCACTGTTTTATAACAGGAACATAATCCTTTTGCCACTCAAATGGAGTTTGGTTGGTCACCTTAATCCAATATATCTCTCACCTCATATGAGATGTTCTTAGCAAAGATCCTCAATGCATGTAAGCATTAGAGGTTTGCTGAGTGACCAGAGACCTTCTCCTTGCTTGAGTCACCCTGTTTATAGGCATTTAAATGAATCTGTATTGTTAAAGCTTATGCTCTTAATGAGAAGTGCTATGGCTGACAACAGTTTGTACAAAGGAGGTAGAACCATGTGCTCATCCTATGTCTTTGGCTGTTCTACCTAAGGCAAAAAGGCTCTGGACCTAATGGAGACAGTGATGGAGGCCCATGAGGAGGCAAGAAGGGTCATCAAGTGGCTTTATGGCTAGCCCCTCCCTTGAAGAATTAGTTTCCAGGCATCTTCTCTGGCCTGGAAAAAGGAGAGGGGGGTGAGCAGAAAACAGCACAACTCAAACCTCATGTGCTAACAGTAATAAAATGAACACCAGAAAGGTTAACCAGTATCTCTTGTAAATCTGAGCCCCCAGCCCTGTTGCTGTGGGGGCTCTCCCCTCCATGCTTTGCCCCATCAGGGGAGGCTGCCTGGGCAGTAGCTTCTTCCAGGCACTGAGGAAACTGCTCCTGGGTTAGCAGTGACTGAAGATCATTGCTAATCATGGGTAGATAGCTGCATATGGCCTGTAGTGTAGCCCTGATACTCACAGGGCACTTTGTTTTATTTATGTTTAAAACAGCCCCAACCTCAAGCTGGGGTTTACAGCTTAGCCTTTTTAATTTCAGGCAGGCTTTATAGTAACCTGGCTGCATTATAGAAGCTAGCTTGGTCCTCAACTCCCTCCCACTTGCATAGGTAGCTGGGAAGGGCAGAGGGACTGCTGTGGGACATGGCTCTACATTTACCTGAGGTAAGTCTGTGCCCTGAGAAAGGATAATCTCTGATGGAAAGGAGAGGTCAAGCACTCAAGCTGCTCTCTCAAGAGTGCCACGCTTTGGGGCAGCCAAAACAATTGGGGGTGAAGGGAACTCTCCACCCATGATATCCACAAATGGTTTACCCCTTTTTGTTGTTGTAATTTTTGGGGAGGGAACACAGGAGGATTTGTATCCATGTGGTCTCTCCAAGAATCCTTGGGTTGGAAGAGATCCCAAGGGCCATCCAGTCCAACCCCATTCTGCCATGCAGGAACTCTCAATCAAAGCATACCCGATAGATGGCCCTCCAGCCTCTGTTTAGAAATGGGTGGCAGAGGCCATGGTCTCTCTGGGGAGGACATGAAGCCACTTCATGCTTTGTTGTGGGATGCTCTGTGGCAGCCAAAAAAGACCATTTTAGAGTTGGAAGCTTCAGCTTCTGCTGGGCCAATTCTAGCTTCCTTTACAGGCATGTGTCTGTGCAACACAGAGGAGGAATCCTCTGCCTCCTTACACACCATCTCATTATAAGAATTCAAAGGAATGTGCAGGAGCCCTGGCAACACCACCATGTGTTTCCCAGACTGCAAAAGGATCCCCCACAACTGTTAGGGTCCTGGGTGCCATTGGGGCCAGAGATGGGAAGGAAGGGGGAGACCAAGGGTTAATGCCCCCATCTGCCTTCCTGGCAGAGTCCCAAACCTTATGCTAGGCATAGTGCCTGCAATGGCCATGGCAGAGGCCTCATGGCAATGCCTGCCCTGAGCGAGGGCATTAGATCTGGCAAAGGTTCTTTGGTGGCTAGAGAGAGAGGGCCCCTGGTACTCACCGTTGTCCTGTGACTTCTGGCTGGCTTGCCTCTCTGACCTTGGCCATCTCAGGCTATGCAGAGGTGATGCAGAGAAATCCTTGCCATGGCTTTTGGCTGGCCTGTCCTCTGAACTCTGGCTGGGCAGATGCTGAGGAGGGAAGTTTCCATGACTTCTGGCCAGTTTCCTCACAGATCCCTGGCCTTAAACAGGCTGGGCAGAGGTGACGCAGAGCAATCCTTTGCCATGGCTTTTGGCTGGCCTGTCCTCTGAACTCTGGCTGGGCAGA